>NW_027111477.1:59983-66948 GCF_000696795.3 Halyomorpha halys
TATCACAAAATAAGTGTTTCATTGTTGCGTCCCTTTCTTTTCATTATTTCTCCATATAAATAAGTCAAGTAACTTGTTGGAAAAATATTTGTACTTCTAAAATTTATTCTGAAACGTTTCTAATTATAATAAATTTAAAGAATTATTTGTTTATTCTTCTGTAACTTATTTTTTGAAAGTACGAATCAGACAATAGCTGTGGATAATTCTAAAAAAATTTATAACATTCAATAAAAAATATTAAAAAAGTAAAAGCAAACAATAGGCTAAAATCTCATGATTCAGGAAATATTAATAGTAATTATCAATACTAATTAGATAGTACCTAAGAGAAAAAAAGTAATGCAAATTATTTTCAATATTAATGTAGAAATAAATAATAGCAGAATACCAATACAAATATACTGTCACTTTTCTCAAATTTAGGTATTGCTATGAGAAAGTTAGTTTTAGCAGCCTTGAGTTGCCGTATCGTTCCAGCCGGTACCACCTCAAACGGTTTCCTTCCATTTGTAAACAAAAACGTATTTTTCTCTTTACGATCGCTGTATAAATGCCACAATTTCACGGAATGTCTCATTGGTTTCAGTGAATGGTTCTACAAGTGCCTATTAGGCCACATTTTTAAAAATTTATCCTCATATTTTTGCATCTTATTTTCCTTATTATTGGATTGGTGCTTTTTTAACCTAATTTCAGTAACACCTATTTTCGAAAAACACAAAATGCACTTTACAGATCCGAAATCGGGCCATCCGTTCAGGAGTAAATAGAAAAAGTATATTCTGGTGCGTCCCAGGAAGCGGTACATTTAGCCTTAAATCATCTTTAACTGGATTTACTTATAAAATACATCAAAATGTGATTAAATGCATAAAAAAAAGACTTCAAAAGTAAATCACTGATAAATTGTAAATAATTGTTACATAACATTATATTATAAATCTTTAACCATTTAACTCTTATCCACCTAAAAAAAAAAATTAATCATGATACAATACTATATCCTTCTATCCATAAGAACTCTAACAACAAGAAATAATGATCTAATTATCCAGATTTTTTTTAATTCTCATTTATAAATCTGTACTATTTTTTATATTTTGTTCATAGCAAAAACTCATATTTTTTTATGTTTCCACCGTCTTTATAGATATAATAATATGTCTACAGTGAAAAAGTCATCCCTTAGCCCGAAGGCCCGTATCAGGAAGAGAAATAACCTCCGGGCACATTGAAAATGAGTCTTATGTAGCAATTAATTTACATTTTTTTCCATCATATCGTGCTTACTAGATAGTTTTTCATATACTAAATATCCGTAGTAAAATTAGGAATGATTAGGTAGGATTATAAAAAAAGAAACATCTTCGTTGAAAGGGAAAGAGGAGAGATGAAACCTATAATCTTAGATCTTTGATTAATCCTGGATTCTTTGAGAATTAAGATAGATTTTCGGTTGACATTTAAAAAGTTATTTACTTACTTATTATTTAAGTTAAGCACTGATCGAAGGCCTTTTCATGTCTTAAATACTAAACTTTTTTACAATTTGTGAAGGAAAACATTGTATTTTAATTTTTTTAATTATATCTGAAATGAACTATATTTCCTTTTAAAATGATTCATCAACTATTACACAGAAGTAAGACTACCAATCTGCATTAGTAAATAAATTACAGTAACATATATTTTATGTTATGGTGTAATATGATGAATTAGGACAAATGATGTTTACAGAATAAATTTTTTTTTTAATCTCGATGTTATACGTTAATCTCAAAGTAAATTTATAGTGCGTCAAACTAGCTTTAATTTGAGTGCTAACAGCCATCTGTACGTCAAATGGTTTTTGAGATATAGATTTTTCAAAATAAATTCACCAACTACTGATCTTTCAGTACGTTCTGAACAACATTTTTATGAAATATTGCTTTTTAAAAAGCTATATCTCGAAAATTATTGAACGTAAATAGCTCTATTAGAGCTTACAGTTTAGTAAATCAATCAGTGGAAAAATAATTTTCAGAAATTATTTTTACTACCTACAAGTTTGTAACTCCATTAAGTTTGCATTGCTTAACTTCATTTATTTGAATCGGAGTGTAACAGAAAACTCCTATTGTCAGCGAAACATTGACTTTTTTTTTATGATAGGGAGCCCTAACGAATTCCGGGGCCCGTTGGAGAAAGATGTCACTGACCACACCTAACCCAGCTCGTAGATGATTGATGCAGCGGATTCTTCATCCCATGCAACATTTAATCGTTTTTACACGATTTTTTAGATCCGATTAAATATTACATCCGATGCGGGTATTGGGAAAAAATTTTCACAATATCCATAAGATTTACAAAAGTTTTTGACATTACTTACATATTTGCTAATTTCAATTTGAGAAATTCATGCTAAGAAACAACTGGTATAGATTTGATTTAAAACTGTCAATACCATTTATGGATGCCTCTTTATCAACTACATGGTATAAACTATGTTCATTGTGAGACTGAAAGACTATATAATAAAACAAACTTCATTCCTAAAACGTTTTGAGAAGCGATAGAACGAAAGTTAAGGTAAGACAACCAAGTTCGTTGATTCACTGACTGTTACTCTGACCGATAAGTACAAACGTAAACAAATACAATTGGCTCGTTCATCCCACTAGATTGCTTTTTCTTTCAGTAAGAAACAAGATGTTCCATATTATCTTCATGTTTACTGACCTGCACCTCAAACTTTATATTTGCTACCGAAGAATTACTACTTAGAGGCTCTCTTTCCGAAAAATTTGAAAATCATTGTCATTTAGTTGTAAAATAATTTTCAATCGAGGCTTATAGAAGCATTTCAAAAAATTCTTTCTTATTTTGATGAATGTTTCAGCAAAGTTTCATATACTGAGACATAATGAATGTTTTCGAAATTTAATTAAACTCTATATATAACTGGATTATACTTATATAGTTAAACTGTATAGTATGTTCTTAAATATCATATGTGTAATATAAATATTTCACTTAAATACATTCTAAAAAAAAAAAGGCAAACATCTCTTCTCATAAAGATATGCAATCATATATGATTGCCATCCGCGAAGGGACTATAGTTGGTATTGAGTAGTAGTGATAGTGGTATATGAACATATTACTTCAATGATACTTATATAGCCGCATTGCGGTGGAATAGAATACTTCAATATCAAGCTCCATGAGAGCCCGTTTAGTCGAAAACAACCCTGGATTTAGGTCACTGTCTAGGGGCGCGGTTTCTCCCTGAAGAGGGAATGTTTAATAATTTTATATATAGGTTGGAAGTACAAAGGAGAGGTTAATACAAATTGTTCTGGCCTAATATCAACCTCAGTTAATCTGTGATGTGCTTTAATGACACGTGCATCTTGTTATTTTATTTGTCAAAATTGCTTTATTTTAAGTCAAGAATGTTTTTGTATTTTCTTGTAGAATACGATCATGGTAGCTGCAAAAATTAAAAAAATAAATTCTACCAAGTAATGGCAAATAAAACTCCTAATTTTCACTTCCCTTTTCTATATTCTACAATTGTATATAAATAATTTTAGTAAAAAAAAACTAAATGACTGAATACAAAAAAAAAATAAAATAAAAAAATAAAGGTAGTAACCATATTCACAAATAATAAATGATAGTGTTCAATATTTATATTATCTATACTATTACAATATTGGTTCAGTTTGGAAAGGGACTTGGTATTACGGAATAGGACTGAGAATTTGAATTGCAGGTTTTCTAGGATATAGGAGAGACCCTAAATACTAATTACTTGGAGTAGAAAGTAAGCTAGGAAATAATGGTATTAGAAGGATGAATAACATAACTTTCGTTTACTTGTTTTTTTTTTTTTTAATTTGACTCTTCATTTGTTGTAACTTTACTGACATTTTTCAATTTACACAATAAATTAAATAAGGAAAAAAAATATTGACATACAAAGACCTTGATTTACATATATGTGTAAAATATGAAAAATCCTGTTCAAGTATTGAATATTAGGCAACTAAAATCAAAACTAAGCCCAAAAAAAAGTGTAACGTGCAATTTTTTATAGGAAAAACATAAATAAGATAAATTAATTTTATTATTTAAATTTATATTTTCTTAAGAAAAACAAAACTCATTGAGTTATTTATGAGAAATTAAAAAAAATAAAACACACAAAAAAAAAGTTAAAATACATGCATTTAAATTATACATTTTGTTCAGTCCACATTAATTTTTTTTCTTACCTCCTTTTTATTAAAATCTAAATAATTACAATATATACATTTATTTAACCTTGGAAATTATATATATATATACAATCCACAATTTATCTTGGTTTGCCCCACGGTTATAATGCCGTTATAAGAACAACTTGGTCCGCTGAAGGCGGTTTTTACATTAAGTAACTTGATAGATAGCCAAGGGCTAACATGGAATGGGGAGGGACCATTCCGGCTGGTGGTGTTGAGATGAGGGTGACTTCAGGCTGCAGAGCCAGAAGTCCTTCCCTCGGCGAGGACGTCAACCAAGGGGACCGTGCTTTGCCACCTCCTAGGTCTTGGGGGAGGGGTGATTTCTCGGAATAGGGAATTGGTACAGGCTTTCAGCCCATCAAAGAATTTGATGTGCCTACGGCCTATGAATTCCGGCACAGAAGGGAGTTGGAGCTCCTGGGATTACCCCATTCCTGGCGCATTGGAGTGTGGTCCTTCTCACTATTCGCCGAAGAAGGGAATTCTGGAAGCTTTGCAGTTTGGTTAACGTGGTCTGGTAAAGGTGCAGCATGAGTGGTGCGCCATAGAGCAGTGTCGGGCGTATTATGGCCTTGTAGATCTTCAGCTTGAGGCGGAGCGAGATCTGCTGTGAGGAGCAGGTGATAGAGTCTATACGACTTCTGTGGAGCAGCTTAAGCCTCTCCCTGACGTGACTAGAGAAGGTGAGATGCCTGTCCAGAGTCACGCCAAGGTTGAGGATGCTATTATAGAGTTTCCGACACTCACCATCCACAACGAACTGCTGGGGTCCGTCTTCGACGGATTAACCTTGATGCCGTCTTTCTTCAGAGCAGCTACGATGGTGGCACCTAGTTGGAAAGTGGTCTGTTCGGGTGGTATTACTTCGGCTTTCCTGCAGTGCTCCATTAGATGGAGATGTAGGAGCCACTCGAATACCTTGTTCATGTGCGAGAGGAGGCTGATCGGGCGATTATGCTCGGGCGAGTCACCCTTTTTCTCAGGCTTGAGGAGCGGTACTAGAATCGCACGTTTCTAGGCCACTGGGAAGTAAGAGATCCTTATGCACGAGCTGAAGATGTTCAACAGGAAGGCTGTACGCTTCCTGGGGAGCATCTTCAGTACTACAGATCGTCTTGTCCAGATGACTTGTTGCCCTTGGTGCGCCGCAGTACCGACTCCAGCTGGCCAAAGGTGGAGAATATAGGCAACTCGACGGGACTCGGTGGGCTTCCAGGTGGTGGTGGAGGAGCATTAGACGTCCGCTCAGCATCCCTCGCTGCATAGCTAGTGGCCAGGAAGGCAGCCTGTTCCCCTGACGTCATCAGGTCGTTCCCATCAGCCAGATTTACTGTCTTCCTCTTGCAGACAAAGGTCCTCGCCAACTTCTTGAACTGTCTGTGGTTTTCGTGTGTTCTTCGGAGTTGGTCATGCCCGATCGCTGTCTTCCAGTCACGCATGTGGGAGGCTATTTTTTTTCTTTTTTCCGATCCCTCTAAAACAGAAAAAATAAGTGAATTAATAAGTGCATTATTGTAAAAAGAAAAGTAATTTGTGTTGAATCTTACCTTTTACTACTTATGATATTTTAAGGTTAACTGTTATGTTTATTTGTATACATGAGATATCCATTATGAAAATATGCTATTTTAAATCCGGAGGTGAGGGGCCTCCTCATGTTGTTTTTCATAGAAGATAAAAATAAAAAAACATTAATTAATAAAGACAATAGATAATCGGGAGGCTATCTGCCGAGTCATCGCATTGATGGCCGGTTTCAAGCTGTAGTCACAGGTGCGCAGGAAGACATTGCGCAGGTTGTTACACTGACCAATCAGAGTGAGGATGTGCTTCGGTGGCTTCCTGATAGCGTTGGGATAGGAGTGAACTTCGGGATGTTCCTATTGGCTGCCCTGTGGATGGTGGTGCTGATCATCTCCAAAGTGGAATCCACCTCGTTAGAAGTGCGGTATTACACTATGGCTGGGAGCGTTTCAGCAATACTCGACCTGTATCCTTTTCAGTCGGCCTCGTGAAGAAGATATTTTCTCGCAGGTGGTGTGGCGGGGGTACCGTCGAAGGAGTAGAGCGCTGGCCTGTGTTTCGATGGTCCGTAGGGCAGCACATGGCAGTCCGTGACCGTATACTTCTGGTCAGGAGAAGGTCGAGTGTTGCCGTGCAAGAAGGGCAAGCCGCGTGCCGAAAAGTATGCACTCCCGGATGGAAGAGAGACAGCCTGGTCTTGGTGATGTAAGTGCCCAGTGGGTTGTTACTACTACACAACCAGGCGGTGTGCCGGGCATTGAGATACCCTAGGACAATATGCCGGCTAGTCTCCTGGGCGTGTTGCAGCAGCAACTTCACTGACGTGAGACCGACCCGAGGTCTCCTGTAGACACAGGTGAACGTGTAACGGTGTTTAAACCGCACGTCCACTGTGACTAGGTGAGTACCCTCAGTAGGCATCACTGGGTTCGGAATGCTCCTTGACGGGATGTCCTTCCTGACCAAGATCATGCTCCTTCTCGAGTTCGGGGGAGGCAGGCCTCTCAGTGCGCAACGTACGTTTGAAAGTACATCCGGGACGAGGTGGAGCCCCACCATTGAAGGTCTGTGCTGCTGTAGAAGAAGCTCGATTTCAGCCTGCTTTGGTGAGAGGCCTCGGACATTATAGTTGATGATAGATGCTCAGTCATAGAAGCGAGCGAG
>NW_027111477.1:70218-78153 GCF_000696795.3 Halyomorpha halys
AGCATTTTATACCTACTGCCAGGTAAAACACAGCCGCCTCTAACCTGAGGAACAAACGCTGACCAGTACGCCGCCTATTCTAGGAACCGTCGCGTCTGGATTTGATTCTAGTTTTGGTCCACCCCGGGTATTTTATTTCCCCGGTTCCCGCCATATCTGGTGAGAATCCCCCTATCCGCCACCTGGGGAGTCGATGTCGCTCTGGACCATTCTTCTAGGCATTTGTCTTCTGGGCCGCGCTGGTGGTGGTGCTGGGGCTTCTCTTCTGACCCTCCTCTTCTCCATTAGGTCCATCCTCACAGGGCACTCCTTTGAGGTCGCCATGTGTCCGACCTTATCGCAAACCTTGCATTTTGGCAGGTTTTGTCAGCGTGCACTGCGTGATAACAATGATATACGTGCACCGTGGGCATATCATCGCTCTATTGCAGTACTTCATCGTGTGTCCATACTGCAGGCACCTCCGAGACTGAACTGGGCATCCGTCTTCCTTGAAGGTGGATACCCGAAATCGGCATTGGTTAATTGCTCCCAGCTTCCTGATGTCAGAGATTTTTACGTAGTACTCAGTCACTAATTGCAGGAGATCGATGTAAGTTTTTCTTCCATCGGATTGAGTCCAGGTGAGGCGGCGTAAGAATTTAAATCCAGTGAGATTGTCCTGTAGATCCTCGGCCACATCTTGTAGGTCCGTGTCTACGTCGAACCCGTACAGTACCTATTTCTTCGTTCTTTTGGTCCCTCTGGGCGCAAATGTGTGAAATTGTACTGAGTTGGTCCCACTCAGTACTTCCCTGGCTTTTTTGTGGTCTTCCGTTGCAGTGAGGTAGAGCCGGGTTTCCCTGCCGGAGTTGTTGGTTTCGTAACGGGTGATTCCGACGACGGCCAGTATATCTTTGACAAACTGTTGAGCTATTGCCGGGACAGATGATGGGAGTATCTTCTGACATGCTTGAACGGCTATAAAATACTGGCTTTATTATTTTTATTTTCGTACCCTCCATTGAAAGGAAATAAGGAATATATGTAAAATACGTTAGTTGAAGTTGGTGTCCTTTTTCTACCATGGGTATTTTTAGGGCTATATCAGTTATACACTGTATGTGTAGAGTCGACGGCGCAAAGTGCGCATTAATACTATGTTGAGCGGGAAGGGTCCGCTTTGCTGGTGGTGATAGAAATTAGGTTTAGACTACAGAGCCCACATCTCGTCCCATGGTAAGAACATTTACCATGGGGATATCTCCTTGCCATCTCCCAGGTGGTGTTGGAGAGATGATTTCCCGAAACAGCTGGTTGGTGCAGGCCTTCAACACATCAAAAAATTTGATGTGTCTCCGGCCAATGTACTCCGGCACAAAGGGCAGCTGGAGCTCATCGTGGATGACAGTGTTTCTGGCTCTCTGCATTGCTGTTCAACATGGTTGTTGTGTATTTCCTCCATAGTCCCGCCGGTGTCAGCGAAGCCCAAAGAGGATCTCAAATGGTGAAAACCCCGTAATGGTGTGTATAAAATCGGCCTAGGACTACTCCACCTTCCTGAAGTAGAAGAGAGCACAAAGATAGCGGTAGGGATAAAAGGCTGAACAGAGATAGAAGATCAGAGCAAGGAAAACCAAGGTGAGATGACCGAAACTGTCATGGATGCAGCAAAATTGGGCACCTGGTTGCTCAATGTCCCCGAACTCGGTACTTAGAGTGTCTGGACAATGTCAAGGTATGACAAATCACCGCGGAATCACTGATATTATGCAGGCCTTAAAGAGAAGATACTTTTGGTGAGGAATGAGGAAGACTATATCGGAGATTATATGAAGCTACGAGGTTTGTTAATGCAATAAGTACGACAGACATCTGGCTAAAGGAAGCCAGGAGAAGTGCAAATGCACAAATGCACCGCTAAATTTACAAATTGACACATTTACATGAAGGGGTATAAATGGGTGACCTCATCAGTAAGGTGGCAATAGCGCACCAGCTGCAGACAGGTCTTCGCAAGTAGTATTGGCAGCTCTAAGCTTGTGGTTTCAATTCTACGGAGTTCCGCAGCGCATCTCATCAGATTCTGGCAGAGAATTTGACAATGCCATGATTCGAAAGGAAATGAAGGACCTTGACGTAATATGGTATCTCAACACACAGGACACCCCACGAGTAGAGGAGGCTTCATGGTACGTTCAGTGACCATCTTCGATTATATCAGGTCGACCAGGGATTACAACCGGATTTGGCTATGCCTAAGACGATTGCAGCATATAATCATTCCATACATGCAATTATGGGGTTTTCCCGTTTGAGGTTCTCTTTGGGCTTCACGGACACCGGCGGAACAGCTGTTGGAGAGGAAATACTCAATAACCACATTGATCGAAGAAATTTATGTGAGAAAGCACGAGAAAGAATCGAAAACAAAAAAAAACAAGAGTGTGGCGCGAGAGAATTTAATGGTCACAGATAGGAGCAATCAAAATTGGCTCGATCGTATATTGAATGTTGGGTTCTAAGAGGGGTAAGGATATACAGCGAGGATATACGAGGGTTCATTCAGGGCGATAATAATTAGAGAAAATAATATAGTTACTATAGAGATTATTCGAGAACCTTAAAAGAGGAGAACTGTCCATAATGAACAGTTAAAATTTCCGGCAATGATGATACAGAGACATGAATGTTCTTATATCACCTTCACTTGAAATGTAGTTATTTATTCAATTTTTAATGCTTTGTATTAGTTTTTTTTGTGACTTTTGTATTTTTGAAATTTTATGTTGTTCATTTCATTGTAGCAGGAATCTTTATCATTATTTCTAAGTTTAATCTATGTATATAGCATTTATTTTGGTCTGCTTGTGAGCTTTTTGTACTGCTATATTGGTATAGGATTTTTTTTTTTTTTGTAAATAGTTTTTTCATTTTTTTCTTATATATGTTATTGAATTGTACCAGGATTGTTCGTACACTAGCGGGGGAGGGATAGATCAGCTGATCGAGTGTATAAACTCGTATATAGATGTACTGAACCCAATAAAGTTAGTCTGTTACAGAAGTTCAAGCGTGACATAACTTACACCCGTTTCTCTTTTTTAACATTTTGTGCTCGCCGATACTTAAATAGGCAAACATCACCTTTGCCGTGGATTGCCTTATATTATAATAAAAAATATAAAAAATAACTAAAGCATACTGTGTGTGTAGTAAGAAAATGCTTTTGGGCAGGACCCCCTTTTCAACGAAGTGTTACTCGTTCATAGTACTAATATTGGTTCCACATATTCCGTAACCAGCAACGAAGTAATTGCTTTATTTAATGTTTGTTTGTTATTGTTCCCATTAGAAAATGAATTTCGGTAATCTTAAAATATTTTCACTTCATCTTTTCTTCATGTTATATTCAAACAATTGTTAGTTATACCATCAAGATGTTATATTCATTCCTGAATTAAGTAACGTCTTTTTGTAAAAAGAGTTTTAAAGTAACCGCCAATATTAACAGGGGCTGAGAACTGATTGTCAGTGAGTGGTGAATGCAAATTCGACGGCAGGTCAGGACATGGGGTGACAGGCCTGAACCAATATCCTGGCCATTTACCTTCGACTTTTTAAAATGAAACTCTAGCTACCCACCAACCTTATACAGCTCCTGCTTGTCGCAATATTTTATCAACCTTACTACGAAACAGAAATTTGGGAAGTAATACATAACACACATTTAAAGATTTGTCAGTGGTGTAAAAACGACTTTGATTGCCTGTGAAATTTAACTTTTGAAGCCTGTGGAGTTAATTTCTCAAAATTTGAAAATGTGTTTTAGATAATAATACAACTTAGTTTCCAATTTTATTACTACACATAATATAATTTTAAATCATATTTTATAGTTAACTACTATTATTGTTATTGAAAATTCCTCATCTCTAATATTTGAAGCTACCTCCTGTGCCAAAGACCTTTGCATTTGCCACGATGCCAACAGTAATTTACATCTCTCAATTTATTATAAATTATTGAATCTTGCTTGGATGGTATTTCTTTAATAAGCGAAATTCTTTATTAATAAGATATGCTGCTCAAATTAAAATCATATATTTTTCTTGTTTATATCTTTACGGCATTCTCACTTCCTTTCTCTCTTCTGGTAAATTCTTTCATATTTTATAACTGTTAAATCCTATTTGGTGAAGTGAAAAGCATCATGTCCACAAACTTTAAAGGTGTTAAAACAAAAAGGTTTAGAAGTTGATATGTATCGAAGCAAAGCCTTCCTGAAGTGTTCAATAATCAAGTCAGTCTCAGTACTTGTACTACAGTGACACCACTGTTAAGTGGTATATAGCTAATTGGTCGCGAAGCTCTTAGGTATTTAATTAGCAGTTGAAATAGATTAAATGTGATGTACAAACTGAAAATGGAACATATCAGTGCAAGGAAATGTTACGATATATGAAAATATGAACTTAGTTCTGTCCATTTAATTATCTGCTGTTTATCATAAGGCCAACTTTTCTAGAAATGGTGGGAGCATTGCACTAGCTGCTATCTCCAAAGTGGTTTGTCCAATCTTGTGTGGGGCGTAATGTTAAACGATTCTCTGCCTAAAATATCTTACCAGGAGAAAGATTCTGAAAATCACCTAGTTGAGATGATGTAGAATATAGGCTTAATCCTTAATAATAATTTGGGCTTAATCCTCCATTGAGGAGCTATAAATCTTTAATCTATAAAGAGTGAGAATGCTAAGATTCACTTCCCGAGGCCACGAAGAAATAAATATTGACCCAGATGGGAATCGAACCCACAACAATGTATATATCACTTAATTTATAAGGCTAAGCAAGTAGAATAAGTAATTAATTAAACCTATATTATCTGTAAGTGGAAATGAAATTTATTATAATCGTATTTGTGTGATATGAATAAACCATAATATTGAATTACCCTCCTATGAAAATGTAATGGAACTTAAGTGGGCCGTGACTCCAAGGTAGACCTATCTGGCTAGAATTGCTAGGAAGAAATGACCAGTGGACAACTCTAATTAATGAAGTCGGCATAAAGTCTACATGTCCGCGGGCCGGGTTGTATTCCATGAATAATAGGAAATTGCTCTCTGGCAGTAAAAAGTCTCGAGTCATCTGCTAATTAAGGCAAAGGCTAATATTTATAATGCAATGAATGTATTCTTAAAACTGCTCCATTAATATTCAATTCGTTCTTCTTAAAACACATTGCGTAGTGAAGTCTTCTCAAAAGGATCCTCATAGAAACATACAAGTATGGCTCAATTTTAAAAATAATACTTGAATAAAAACTGAAAAGATTATTTAAGGGTCGATTATACCTTATATCTTAGAGTAACTTAGAGCTTGGCTTCAGTCATACGTGATATTTTCACTATATTCTGAGGAAGGGAATATACTATATATTAATGAAGTAAATAATGGTGTGTGTGAGCATATAAATACGTTACCCAGTAACTTAGGCTAATGCGGACAGGAGATCATTTGACCCTAAGTAAAGCACAAAAGTAAGTTACCCTAATGCCTGACATAGTTCCTAGGGTGATTAGGAATTCTTTGTCAGACACATCCACTATATTCCATATATTAACCCCTCAGTAGGACAATATGTGGCCGTCGATTGTGATTTCACCACCCACTCGCCATCTTACCCCCTCTAGCATGACTGTTAACGGTAACTTTTTATTGTCAACTACCCCACGTACAGAAATCTTATTTCCTATAATTCTGTTGCCCCACGTTTTTATGGACTTCCTAAAATTAATAAGCCTGATACCCCTATTCGTCCGAACACTTCCAATATCAATTCTTCCTGTGTTAAACTCGGCAAATTCTTACTTCCCTCTTTACAAACCTTCAATCACAATAATTCATATTATATTCATAATTCCATTTACCTCCGTCATCTTTTATTGTCCTTCACTATCCCTGACCACTATATACTTGTTTCTTTTGATGTAGTGAATTTATTCACTAACATTCTAATAGACAAAGCCCTCCTTATCGTCGAAGCCAACTGGACATCCTTTAGACCCCACACTTCCATTAACCGTATTCCCTACCTTGAATCCCTTCAACTCTGTTGTAAATCTGCTTAAATAATTACCTTCCAGGATCAGTTCTTTAACCAGATTTCAGGGCTGGCCATGGGAAATCCTCTAGCTCCTGATCGTTTCAACATTGTCCTAAATGATTTGGTTGATTCCGTTATCCCACTCATTCCAGTTGAAATTATTCTTATTAAAAAATATGTAGATGATCAGCTCCTTGTCTTAAATCCCGATAAAATCCCTTACCTCGTATCCGCCTTTAATTCTTACTATCCACGCCTTAATTTTACTGTAGAAATTGAAAATAATAACTCCCTTCCGTTCCTTGACCTCTTCATCATAAGAAACCCAGACAACACCATATCCACTGACTGGTACACCAAACCAACCTACTCAGGGAGTCTTCTAAATTACCACTCCCAGCATCCTTACTAGCAAAGATTTAACGTCGCCAAAAACTTTATTCACCGTGACCTTTCCCTTTCTGATTCCCATTTCCATGAAAAAAAAACACACACCGCATTAAACTTAAAGTTAAACTTCTATATATGAGGTCACCTTTTTCGGGTGGTCAAACATCCGCGTACTGGCCATTCTTGACATAGTTTAACTTTAAGTTAAAAAAAATCATTAATGTATTTTTTAATTCGGAGTCTGGCCGTTCGTGGCGCAGAAACCACTCGGTGGTAAGATTTCAAGCTAACAGGTTCCTTTTATGTTTTATTCTCTTTTTTTCCCCTTTATTTTAACCCCCCCCTTCTTTTCTATTCCTTTCTCTATTTTCCTTACCCACGTTATAAGTTATGTTCACCATATATTAGTATTGTTGTTTTAATTTTTTTTTTCTATTCATTTCTGTTGTTAGACTTTACTTATATTTTGCCTCTTAAACTAATATTATGGTTACATATTTCATTTGTTACATTTTTTTTTCTCCCAATTTTATTTTTTCTTCCCATAATTTTAATTTTTAAATTATTAATAAACTAATATATTCATATTTCTTTGTATTATATAACTTCATTTTTATTTTATTTCCTTAATTATGTTATTTTACCTACTTATTCAATTGCCTATGAATAAATTTTATTTTTCACTTCTTTCTTTTATTCCTTCCATTCTATACAATTATATACTACTATTTTCTGTGGTTCATTGGTTGTTATCTTGTTCTGTTCTTAGCCCTGGTGAAGGCTAGAAATTCTGACAGAAACGTTGGCACGATTAAATAAGTTACTTCAACTTATTTTTGTTTTATTTTGACCACACTCCCCAACCATCTTCTCCTCGTATAAGTCATCCACGGTCAACTATCTGTCATGATTATGATACCTTTTTATACCATTCACTAATGTTTGGACAGCTTCTACTCAATATAAATTCCTAACATTTCATAATCCAAGATGGAGAACGTTAAGCCAGATTATCTTAGGCCCGTTTTGGGTTCCGTGATCAGGTTTTTCTTGATGATATATTGTTATCAGTCCAGCGACTAATCACTAGACGGAATCGAACCCGCCTGTATTGGCCTAAGACGCATAGGGTTCTGCGATATGAGGTCACCTTTTTCGGGTGGTCAAACATCCGCGTACTGGCCATTCTTGACATAGTTTAACTTTAAAATATCTATTGCAAGTACCTTTGCCGGCTCGGGCACTTCAATTTCCTTTATATATGTTAATATGTTAACACATCTCGAACATATTGGATATACTTTTCATCTTTAAATAGTCAATCAGTTAATTGAGAATTATGAATAACGATATTAAACGAAATACTGATTTGTACAGATCACTAAATTCGGCAAATAATATCAAACCTCTATAACTTTTATCCAGTTGAAGACAAATTGGTAAAATATATATATA
>NW_027111477.1:78203-79474 GCF_000696795.3 Halyomorpha halys
ATGTAAATAAACCTCAATAATGTCTATAGACTAGGTGCATCACAGAGATAAAGGATCAGAGATCGGTTCTACCTTATTTGCGTCTAGCCTGACTCCCTGTTCCGATATTGTGTGTCCTAAAAAATTTATCTGGTTTCTACCCAATATTGATTTTTCGCGCGATATCTTTAACCCAAATTTCCGGATCTGTTCTAACACCTTGCGCTAGTGGAACACATGTTCTTCCTTCGTTTTGGTAAAAACGAGCAGGTCGTTCATGTATACCTGGCACATGGACTCGTCGATTCCCTGTAAGAATTCGTCCATCAATCGTTGGAACGTTATTGGGGCATTCTTCAGTCTGAAGAGCATCCTCGTAAATTCGTAATGGCCCCTTTCGAATGTAAAAGCTGTCTTGTGCTGATCCTCTGGGTGCATCTTGATTTGGTGGTAGCCTGCCTTCAGATCTAAAGTACTAAAGATCGTTGCCCCACCCAGTCTATCTAAGATATCTTCTAGTCGCGGTATCGGGTATCTCTCGTCTACCGTGTTCTTATTAAGGCCCCGGTAATCAATTACTAACCTATATTTTTCTCCCTTGTCTCCCGCTGTTCCCTTCTTCCGCACTGCCCATAGGGGGCTGTTGTATGGAGAGGTACTATCTACGATGATACCCTGTTTTTTTAGATTATCTAACTCTTCCCGAATATGCTGTTTAAGCGCATGTGGAAACCTCCTCTCTTTAACGTAAGTAATTTTATCTTGTTTCAGGGGGATTTGGTGCGTTGTTGTCCGGTCACCCCAAGGAGCCCTCCCTTCATGAAGAAAATATGTGCGTATTTGTCCTTTATTTCCTGTCTCCAATTCCTCCCCCCTCCTTGGATCGCACCTATCCGTTTGGTTCCCCCATTCGAAGCACGCGAAACCGATACCTCCTCTTCCCCAACCGAATCCTCCACAGGGCCTTGTTATTCCTAATCCCCGGACTTGCCTTCCCTAGTAGATCGCTACCTATAATAGCCTGATATTCAAGGGGCATTTTCTCCACGATATGAACCCTCAATACCCCTTCTTCGATCCCCCATTCCCGTAAATCAATGACCGCCTCCCTTTCTACTCTACAGGGCCCACCCAGGGTGATTAATTGACAATGACATACCTGAATTTGACAACTCTTTGATAAGAAAGGAAATGAAGGACCTAGATGTGATATGGCACCTCAACACACAAGGACACCCCAAAAGTAGAGGAGGCGTAGAGCGGTTTCACGGAACGCTGAGCGATCACCTTCG
>NW_027111477.1:80887-82777 GCF_000696795.3 Halyomorpha halys
AGAAAATAGAATCTTTTACAACTTCGATTCTGTCAATTTATTTTTATTTAACTAAAGGCTGAGGAATTAAAAGAAAACTTTGGCAAAAAAAGTGATACAAAAATCAATCAGCCGGAAATGGTCGAGTATAGATAGCGGATAGCTAATAAAAGATAATAAAACAATGTAATAGTATTATTTTTACAAGAAATTTTAGATAAATCAGTT
This sequence comes from Halyomorpha halys, assembly GCF_000696795.3. NCBI lineage: Eukaryota > Metazoa > Arthropoda > Insecta > Hemiptera > Pentatomidae > Halyomorpha > Halyomorpha halys. The sequence goes on from NW_027111477.1 coordinate 81,095, forward strand.
CCTGCACAACACATGGTTAAGTAAAGGGAGAAAACGATAAAAGGATATTTCTGCTCATCTTTTCTCGTGAATGGAAGGGTACAGACTTTTAGTAAGTTCATCTCGAATGACCACTCCTTTACTAATTCCCGTAGTCACATGTTTGCTCCTCTACAAGCCCTATACATCCCCTTAGTTGACTAATTTAATTTCTAATTTCTGCTATTAAAATCTTGGAATGGTATCTAAAACAAATTCATTTTAACATTGTTGATATTTTAGTTACTGGTTAACTGAATTATGAAAGGAATATATGTATTAACTAATTAATATATTAATTATTTTTGTTGGTATTCGTTATATTTTACAAGAGTTAAAGAATGACCACGCACAGCATTCTCACTTACATAAATATTACATACATTATTTCACTTAATTGGTCTGAATTCCATTCATTTCTTTTTACAACAATATTTTATATATGTTATTTATTTAATTTACAAGTTAACTTAAAATGAAATTTAAATAATCATTTATAACTGTTAACCACTTGGCGGTAAAATTTATGTTTTCGAGATTTATAAGGGGGCATGTCTAGGTGCGAACTAACGCATAATGGAATGAGGGTAATTCATTCTAAAACAAAAGGTACAACTCATTTCTTTAATTACAATTGAAAACCTAAAAAAAAGGAAGCCACTCATGTTTGCATAATTATTTAACTAAAAGCATTCTACAACTCCAGACGAATTCATTTTACGGAAAATTCTTCAAAACTATCTAAATACGATAGGCAACAATTCCTCGTGTTAGCGTCGAGTCGGTTCAATATTAGTGCTTGCTCTGCTCGGCCGTCACCATAAATTCCTGACATAGTTTCAAACTGCCTTTTATTGCTTCTTTTTTTTTACGTATTTCCTCACGATGTGAGACCACGAGAGCTTTTGTTTTTAAGTCCTTATTTTTACTAATTTAATTATTTCCAATTAGTCTTCAGGTGACACCAACAATGACCTATTCAAATTGCGACCCTATGGACGAAGACGAACACCAACAGCACATCATACAAACCAACACAAAAACAGTCCTGAAAGTAAGTGGTGTAAATGCTGACATTGCACAACTGACGCCCAAGGCTTTATAATTAACAATTAACGTCAATTCTCGACCCAAATCACCGAAAAACACAGCAGCATACACGACACACTAAGCACACTAGCTAATGTGCTTAATAGACCAGCACGGATAATCATTAACCCACCGGTTTCTGCGGTGTATCTTATAAACGCGAAGAAAACTTTACAATTAGATCCTCAAAAGAGGAAACCAAAATCTACCAAAAATGACTATGAAAAAACCATTCTCATTCCACACAAAAGTGAAAATCTGTATTACTACACTCATGCACCACGAAGTACCAAGCCTCTTAAAAGATCCATAATTAAGGGATATAAATCATTTATCAAAGACGCACTCCTACCAGGGCTCAAAACAGTATGGAGGATGTGATAGACCAACACCAAAGGGCAGAAGACATCTGACGCACTTATTCGTCACTACAGAACGTACAACCACCTTAAAAAAAGTTGGCCCAATGACTATATGATCCATTAAGTTGAAAAAATGAAAAATATTGGTGTCCCCATGCAATGTTATGATTATCATAAATATGGCCACACCGGAAACTTCCGTGGAAACATCTCA
>NW_027111477.1:90510-95160 GCF_000696795.3 Halyomorpha halys
TTCAAACGGTGAAAACCCCGTAGTGGTATGGATGGAGTGATTATACGCGGCTATCGCCCTTACCATTGCCTCATCCGGCTCCAGCCCCTTGTCAGCATGATACATCCGCAAATGATCACTCAGGGTACTATGGAGTCTTTCTATACCCCCTCTACTTTTAGGATGACCCAGAATGTTAATGTGCCAATCAACTTTGAGAGTCTTCATCTCTCCTCTGATTGTGGCATTATCATGTGGCATGGGTAATGGGAACCCATAAAATTGGAACCACGTCCTAAGCTCGACTATTGGCAGTACAACAGACGTAAGAGAAGTACGGCGATTACTAGGGGCGTTAAATTACTACAGAAGGTTTGTTCCGGACATGGCGGAGTATCTTTTGCCCCTCAACAATTTGTTAAAGAAAGGGAGCACGATAGTTGTGACTCCAACATGGTCCATAACGTCCGAATATGTATTGTGAAGATACAACGAGAACCAGTTCTTGCATTCCCCAATTTCGGAAAACCATTTACGCTCATAACAGATGCAAGTCAGTATGCTCTCGGAACAGTGTTGGCGCTGGAGACTGAAGAAAGAGAGTGTCCTGTAGCATACGCTGGTCGGCATCTAACAGAAGCAGAAGCCTTTGATACAGCGCTTTAGAACATAAACTTCTAGAAATTGTCTGGGCAGTAGAACATTTCCGGCCCTATTCGGGCGGCGTTTTAGGGTCCACACATACCATTTACTCCTTTGTACCTACAGGAATAGTACTCTATAGGACGAGGTTAACTTCCTTAGAAGAGTTACAGCACCCGTAAGACTTATTCTGTTTATTCATCTCCTAACAACTACCTTCCTATTTTGACACCAACAAAAAAAATTTTTCGAAAGAGTAAATCAATTTAAAAATAATAAAAGCGAGTATCACCTGCAAGCTTTTAAAGATATTTTAATTAAACTTGAACTCTTTCATTTATTTGGTCCTGGTAATATATTTCTAGCAACCACCAAGGAAAAACATACTATATTACGAAATAGACACCCAATATGCTAAAGAATTAAATAATTCATCAATTTTCCGATTCTTAAAATGACTTTGAGATTAGATTCCTAAACTACTTTTTTATACCATCTTTGTTATTTGTTTTTTATTACACTTTCCTTTCCAAGTTGATTAAATTTCCACTTCAAACACATTAAGGAAATACAAGAGATAAAAGTTTTAGAAGTTAATTGCCAGACCTTTTTATCCAATTGTTAAACCAACCAGACATTTTAATCAATATTCAAACTGAAGAGAAAATTGATTGGTTTAGAGTTAATAAATAAAATAAAACTTTTTACTTACCGCATTTTACTCTAAGTAATTCATAATACTTCCTTTGATTATTATTTCTATTCGTCTCTGTTTGTCGATGATATGATGAATTACAGAAACAATTATGTTTCATCCAACCCTCTTAGGTCTAGATCTAACCCATTATCTCTTATCTTAAATTAATGTGTTTTAATTGAAATGTTGTATATTGATAATAGGAGGCATGTAAATACTCATGTTATTTATTTCACAACCAAAATAAACATAATGTAAAAAAAACACTGAGGTTTCAGTGCTAATAAAAATGTATATCTGTTGATTCATGACATTTTAAATGTTACGCAAAAAATAAGAATTAAACTGCTTATTAAATTATTTTGCATGTGATGTTAGTTTTCGGTCAGTAACACGATAGTAAAACTTTTTCCTATCATGGCCTTTGCCTATTTCATAAAACTTGGCAGTATTGGTACTGGATGAACTTTCAGAAAGAACATCCTGTAAGCAACAAAAGCTGACAGACTTACAAGAATCCTAAATTTTGTACACCAGTGAAGCTACCAAATCAAGATGAGGTGTCTTCTGAAATCGTGGATACGATCACACGCAGGAAAAAACAATACAATAAAGGTGAGGCCTTGCTATAACTAGCTGAAGCCTTATACAACAACCTCAACCTTAACCTCAACATGCTATAATTCAAAATTTAACTATCCTCATTAATTCCTTATCCTATAGATAAGATAATGTCATCGATCTTACCAATTTTTTGAGATCGTTAATCTCTGACTCCTTTGTCTCATCTCTGAAATCTCTTCTTACAAATCTAGTGCCCTACACATTAATGGTCAGTACCAACGTGATGGTGGAGCTTAGTTATTTTTTAGAACCCTTTGAATCTGTAGCGTAAAAATAACTTCTTTCACTGTAGCGTAGCTAAATTTTAAACAGATTTTGAAATATGGCGAATTGAGCTGCACTATAACGTTCTTGTTGTAGCGCTGTATTGATGGCGTTGTTTTTCGTCCCGAAGATAGATAAATAATGGGGCTTTGTAGTATGCTTTTGGGTTGATAGGGTAGGTGGTGGTCCAATTTAATTCATAGATAGAATAGTATTTAGAGAGTGTTAGTGCAGTTTCATCCACTCGGAAGGAGCGTGGTAGTTTTGACTTTGTCACCTTTTGACGCGCGAATAGCACACACATGGTCTTAGCCGGATTTATGTAAATATTTACGCGCTGTAGTTCCTGTTCGATGTCTTTGAAAAAAGCTACAGCATGACCTAGGACATTAGAGGCATTGATGCTTCTTCTATAAATTTTGATCGCTACTTTGTACTGTAGTTATGACGGTAGAGTATATGACGGTTCTGCTCTTATTCTCTACCGTAAAACCAAATTCTCTACTTAATTTCTTCAGAACATCATTTCATTTTAGATCCAATTATGGTCCATTAAAACTAAATACTTTAAATGCTTTAATTTTAAATCATCATTTATCATAGACTCATTGTCACGGAACATCTTTTGTGAATTTCCGACCTATAACATTGACAGCACAGTAACCCTGAAGACCTCAGAAGAGCTTGATGATCATCACTAATTATGATCATGCGAGGGAAACAAGTTATTGGAACTATTTTATTATTAAGAAAATTGTGTACTAAGCCAGTTAAAATAAAATTGGTAATTTTAACAATAATTACTTTGCTTGTCATCTTTTAAGGAGAATATGGAAACTCATTCGATGTTCCCATGAATCCAACAAAAAATGCTTCATGGCCATTGTTGTATGTGCGCGCGTCTGTTTGTATGTATGTCTGTGGCAATCATGTCTTTCAACGGAATGGCTGCTGTTGTTGCTCATTTGTTTTTGATTTCTACGGATTGCCTTTGTAGCAAACGGACACCCTGTGCAAAATAGCTCCCGCCAATAGCTCGAAAACCTACACCGACTGTAGCGCCAAAATAGCTCTATCTTGCTTAAAATTTAACTAACTGCTTAAGCTCTTTAACTATTCTCATGCAACATGAACCTTTTTGAAAAAGCAGGGAAAAACGATAAAGAAAAGAAAACTACATTTGCTCAAATGTATAAATTTTATGGTAAACTATTTACATGTGTATTTAAAAAGAATTAAAATTTCTTTTTTTTGTCGTTTTTATTTTTCTTATCAATTAGGTATGTTGAGAGTAGAGTAAACAGTACTGTGATAGGGTCACATTTTCGATTAGTAGTTTTAACGGATTTATCCGTTTTAGAGACTCCTAAATCCAAAAATAAGCATTTTTTGTCGGTGGTCAATCTTAGAAAGGATGGGATTTTTTTTTCTTTTTGTTTTTCCTTTTTGTTTTTTTGTTTGTTTTTTTATAGAGTTTGGCCGGGAGATGGCAATGATGCAGTAGAGAATCATTATAATAGTTCTTTAGTAGTCATTTCCTATTTAATTAAAAACTTGACTTAAAAAAAAAGAAAAGAAAATATCATTTTTTTCGTTTCCTTCATTGTGGATAATCATAACATTAAACATGGACATTTTTAATGCTTTCGAGATCTATTCTAAGCTCTCTAAAGACTTATGACACAACTGTGTGCATTAGGAATATTTATGTATTAAGTGAAAGTAAAAAAATGATGATCAATATATTCTTTTTATACAATAAATATAAAAAGTTATTTCTACCTTCTTTTATCTTGAATAATGCCACGTAAAAAGATAAAATTGGCTGTTTCTTTATTCTAATGCCCATTAATTTATTGTTGATTTTGACAGGCAACCTGCTGATTGCTGAGTATTCAGATAAGAAAAGTGTGGTTTCGCTAATTATGAACACAACAAACAAACAACGATTTTTGATAAGCTCTCTCCTACTTTTTTGGTAAATTTACTTTATTTATTTTTATTATTGATAAGAAATAATTGCTGGAATAAATTCCTGGGTTCGTGCTGGAATTTTAATTGTTGCCTCAGATTGACTCAGACCGTAACTCCCCCCACCAGTTTAGGAACAATCCTCGTAAACTAATACGATATAATATAATAACATAGAAAACAAGAACAATAAAGAAAAAATATTTACAATAAAAACAAATCCTATATACATATCATTGAAAAAACTCACAAGTTGCCTTAATAAACGCTAAATACATAATTGAAACCTAATAATAGAACAAGTTAGAATGAATAAGAAATTATTTACAAAAAACCAAAACATTGCATGAAAGAGACAATATTTACAAAAATCAATAACAATCTTAAAACAAAATAATAAATAGAATAAGTAACTAAATTTTCTGTAATACAATCTAGTAAGAGAGCACTTCAGTTTTTGTATTGTCATTGCC
>NW_027111477.1:95210-99256 GCF_000696795.3 Halyomorpha halys
ACCACACTGCATTCACCGTGACAAGGTTCATGTCGCCTAGTACACAAAATGCATAAAAATGCTGGAGATAATTGAAAATCTCCATTGAAAGCCGAAAAGGTACACAATAGGTACATTATCAATAAGAGGCTACGTCTCACAATTCCACCAAGTTAGTCCCCTCATCATATTAAGGTAGGCTCGCCTCCACCCATACCCTCACTACTATCTTTTGAGCCGGCATGGACGGCAATGTTCCAAGACATGCGGACCTAAGCTAGAAACCCTCTTGGCCTCTCATAGGTCCTCTATAGTAGCACTGACAGACATATGACTTGACAATTACACGTGGACACACTTCTGCAGTTATCTTATGTACAGGCATAACTCCCTTAACCTACTGGCGTCGCACTATTGGTGTGTCATGACGTCCCTTCCAGACTTATTGACGGTGCTAACACACAGCCAAGTAAACAATTCAAGTCAAACACGAACAAAGCTACAAAATCACTTGTTTATATCATAGCTCGAGTGCTAAACCTGACACACTCAAGACATCCTGCTCTACATTAAGGCAAACAGACACACATCATACTAAATGATCTTAACGCTAAACACCACACCTGGAACTTCATCAAAGGTAGTTCATTACGAAATCACCTGACTAATGCAAAATACACCATGATACACCCTAATATAGACAAATACTGACTCAACCCTAACCCATCATGCACATCTACACTTGACCTACTACTCACGAAACAACCACACAGATCCACACTCGAACATAGTGATAATGACCACCTACCAGACTTCTACCATACAAATCCAACTTCAAACATGCGAACTGGAAACTATACAAATCCCACATACACATACACAATTTGACAATATTCTCACTACCACAACACTCAACACCCCACTAGACATAAACACGGCCATCGACACACAACAACATACAATACACGACACGCCTTCATAACCATTTTTAGATCCGCCCCAATACACTTACGTACTCCACCTCAAACATTTTCACATTTATTAAACAGCCAAAAACATTAAAAATTGCTGGTACAGTACTAAACACCCGAGTTACAGACCAGGCATAAATAGCTTCACTAGACAAACAACATTTCTAATGTCGCAATGGAAAACGTCCTTATACCATAAATAACTACGCCGCACACCAGCAACCACAATAACTGGAATTTAGTCCGAAGTCATAACACCAAATCAAGATTGGTGAAAATACACTGTGATGAGTTTCTCACTCCGCACAAATCAAGCTGACATTCTATCTGACTCCTACCTACAACGTGAAAAAGCACGCACAAACTCATATATCAGCAACCTTTACCTCCCTACAGACTGAAAACATACAAAACAAAATCTTTTCTATTAACAAAGACCTGACTGCAATGAGCAAAACAAAGGGAAACAAGCAACCGGCAAGAGCAACATTTCGTATGCCCTACCTAAATATACCTAAATTTGGTGTTAGTGTGTACCTCTTAAGACGTCTAAATGATCAACTCCTAAAATGGTCAAACAAGAATACGTCATTTCTTTTCTTATTTTTGTCTAGACTTTCAAGATCGTTTTATTGTAATATTAATTTAGTATTATTGTAATATTTGTTTCCAATGGGATATTTCTTATATAAAGCAACAATAATGAAAATGAATTTTCAAAAAATTAGAAATGGTCTAAGCAATTTGGAAAATAAATTAACTCAGCTAACCACTAAAAATGTAGATGCATAAAATTTTAAATGTGAATGTAAGAAGCATAAAATTTTAAATGTGGAGGTAAGGCCTCAGGGTAGTATCCTTGGTCCTATCTTTTATACAGTTTTTACAGCATGACATCCCAACCCATCCTAACACTATTCTCACCACCTATGCCGATGACACATGCCTATTGTCAGTGAATAATGATCCTTCCATTGTATCCCAATCCCTCCAATCCCACATCACATCACATCCATTCCCCTCCAAGAATGGTGCCAAAACTCCACCAAATCACATTTATCCTTCATCGTAAACCTTCGTCTTGCCCTACAGTATCTTTTAATAATACCCCACTCATTCCTGTTGAACAGGTCCGTTACTTAGGACTAAATCTGGACAAACGACTAACATGGAATCCTCATACATGACTGAAAAGACAGGAAACTGCTCGTCGATTCCGACTATTACAACATTTACTAGACAAACGGTCCAAACTTCCAATCCATTACAAAAAACTGATCTACATGACTATTATAAGGCCTATTTGGACATATGGAGTTGAGCTATGGGGCTCCACTAAACCATCTAATTCCTCTCGAATCCAATCCTTACAGTCCAAAATCCTTCGTAAGATCCTTAATGCTCCTTACTTTGTCACAAATCAAATCATCCAGTAGCACCTCAATGTCCCCTATGTTGCCAGCCTATTTGGCCAGAACCAGATACCAATCCTTCCATTATGAACTTCCCAACCACCCAAACCAACTCGTTTCTAACCTGGCTTCTCCTTCACTACCGAACAATCCTCCTAGTTTTTTTTTAGAGTTCAGATACAACAATAAAAAGATTTTTTCATGTTAAAAAATTACAATGCTGCTTACAAAACGCTGTGGGCATGAAATTGTCTTTTTCTAGAAGAATGAACTAAACGTTCTACGGTTAATTTCAAATCGCACAATAACAGAGAAGATGATACCACTCGTGAATAGTTTTATTATAAGCAACAAATGCTAACTTTCATTCAAAATCTCAGCCTTTTGTTAAATTTCTTTTTATCATTACTAGTGTTCAGTTAAAAAATAAATAAATAATTATTTATGTGATCATTTGAAAAAAAAGAGATAGATAATGCATTATATAAAAAAAAAAAAAAATTCGACTCCTTCATTGAAATCGCAATAAAATAAATGTCCACTTCCATTCGTTGATGATCTCACCATAAATTTTGATTGATTTGATACTTCACGGTTTGATCAAACTGTTTTTTAAAGAACTTGATTATTAATACTCTTCATATTTTGTTTTTTGGAAGTTGAGGAAAACATTACATAATAATCATATCATCAAATCTGGATATTTTCAAATCGAAAACGCATTACTCCTTAAAATATTGATTTAAAGAATTAAAAACCTATTTTTGGATGTAATTAGCGGCACAATGCGATATAAACACATTCGGGGTGGATAAAGATATGTTCTATAAACTCATTTATAGAAAAATAATTAGCTCTGAATCGTCAGTAATCGAGCCGTAGATGAGATCATCACGTAATCTGAATTTACAGTTGTTGGTATTATTAGAATCGAAACACCGGTGCCGCTCAGCATTACTACCATAAGTAGCATTTAACCGAACCTAGCTCAAAGGTAAGGCTATAAATGTTTAATCTTTAATTAATATTAATAAATTTTCAGACTAAGTTGACAGTCCCGAGTAACACTGCTTCCTGCATTAATTCAAGAATATTTAATGACAGATCCAGGTCCAGCACTGATGTGTTGTCTCCGAAATCATACCCCATTTCCCCTTATAGAATCCTAACTTCCTGAAGGTTGTATAATTGTTCTAGTTCCTCTACAAAATCCTTATATTTCCGAATATTTTCGGAACATCTTACATAGGTTTCCATCTTAAGACACTCCTAACTCTGTTTTATTTGCATATTTTAATCCATTAGATATAAGCAGACTATCACAAGCTTGATTTAGGGAATGGGACCAGTGATTAATATCTTGTCCCAATACAGTTCCAAATTATTTGGCTAATTCTTGGAGGATCAGAATTGATTTCGGACCTAAATGAGGCAAAGAGGTCTAATTTCTAATATTGATAAAATTCCTGACAATACGCGCAGTCCCAAGAAACACTCCTTTCTGAACTAATGCTAACTAAGAATATATAATTACATATAACACGAATAAACAACAAATCTCTTCCCCAGATTAAAAATATTCCCAATGAGGGTAAAAAACTGAGGACCTGAAAATAAAATCTTACAAAAAACCAAATAATGAAGAAAAATAAATAACAAATAAAAAAACCTTCCAAGTAATATA
>NW_027111477.1:99699-118554 GCF_000696795.3 Halyomorpha halys
TATACAACACTAATCCTAACTCCCCATGTAAATAAACCTCAATAATGTGTCGGGGTTGTGTCTTGTCTGGCGATTTCTCCAGCCTGATATCCACTTTACAGAAGGCCCACGACAAGGCGTATTCATTAATAAGATAAGAACGGCCGTGCCAGAGGATGGCCTCTGGACACTGACGCTGGTAGAGGAGGTCTAGGTGAGAGAGTCTGAGGTAGAGTAACAGTTCTAATTGCCGAGATGAAGCGGACGGACCAGTAAGCTGATAAGGCTAGGTGCAGCTCTAGTTGCCGAGATGAAGCGGACGGAACAGTGCAACCGTTAAGGATTAGGTTACAATCCTACGATGTGCGAGGAGGCTGCATGACTTCGGTGTTCCGCTGAAGGTAAAGTCGAAGCATCGGTATAAGGTGCCTGATGTCGCTAAGTGAGGCGGTCATGGTGAGATCCTATTCGGCTATCTAGCACCAGATGTAGCCATGTGAGGCCGGTCGGCGGGAGCTCTTCTTTAGTTGGAGCGACTCTGCGCCAGTGGGGGCTATTAGTTGGTGGGCGGTCGGCGCGATGCTTTCTAGGGGTTTAGCATCGGTGCGCCAGTCGTGGCCCATGAGCGGCAGGTTGGCGGGATGTCTCGATGTACCTTAGGTGGTGGGCGCCCGTACCAGTGTAGGAGGTCCGCTAATAGGTCCGTTGTGGGTAGACGGCGGCTGTACCTGCGAAGTTCGAGGAAGTTCTGCGCTGTCCTATGCGGACTGGTAGCAGGGAAATAGAGGCTTCTGTCTTCTTGAGAATTGGCTGGCCTGTTGGTCCTTGACGAGTTGATACCGCTTTGACGGGTTGACATTTTATAATTTTCTTCAAGTGTTGAGTTTTTATCTTTGGAGAGTGTCTAGTCCTGATTTAGCACGTCTTGATTGGTGGTAGGCATGAGCTGCTGCGTTTGCGAGCGGTGCCTAGGCGTTTACCGAATTTTCGTGAGACGTCTTTGCTAGTGGTATCTCCTTAATATCGTTTGGGCCTGTCCTTCCTTGGCCGTAGAATCCGCAACGCAGGTCCCTGATTGAGGTTTGATTGCGCTGGGTTCTGTTGTCTACTATTATTTTGCCCTGTTATTGTGTCTCTTCTCTTTTCGTCTCTGAAGATTTTCCTGCCATCTTTTTCGTTATTGTTTATTATCTCTCTAGTTATTTATTGTTCCTCGTTTAGTAAGTCCTTCCTGTGTCGGGCCGTGTTTCGACGGACTTATCACATCAGGCCTATTTTTGACGACTTGAAATCATGTCGGGCTTCTCTTCGACAGCTTGAATCACGTCGGGCTTCTCTTCGACGGCTTGGATCACGTCGGGTGGGCTTCTCTGCGTCGGCCTTGATCACGTCGGGGTTCTCTGCGACGGATGGATCACTTCCCGCTTCTCTTCGACGGCTTGGATCGTGTCGGGCTTCTCTTCGACAGCTTGGATCATGTCGGGCGGGCTTCTCTGCGTCGGCCTGGATCACGTCGGGCTTCTCTGTGGCGGCCTGGACCTGTGTCTGGTCTTAGGCGGTTCTCCAGCCTGATATATACTTTACAGAAGGCCCACGACAAGGCATATTCATTAGTAGTTAAGAAAGGAAGGCCGTGCCATGAGATGAGCCCTGGACACTGACTAGTTAGAGGAGTTCTAGGTGTGAGAGTCTGAGGCAGAGTAACATTTCTAGTTGCCGAGATGAAGCGGACGGACTAGAACTGTCATGATAGGAGCCAGCTTACTAGTTGCCGAAATGAAGCGGACGGACTAGAGCCGGGGAGATACGGGAAATTACACTTGTTGCCGAGATGAAGCGGATGAAACAGTGTAACCGTTAAGGATTAGTTTACAATCTTAGTTGCCGTGATGAAGCGGACGGACTAAAATTGCTGGAGAAAAGGAGTGGAGCTTGGCCATCGTCTTCGGTGTGCGTACAGAAATAACAACTTTTGCGAGCATAGATTGGCAATGAACTTCTCTATCTCAAGCAGTGTATACGCCACCTGTGCGATGTCTAGACCCAGGAAAGGATGTGGATCTAAGATCAAATTGGGGGATTTAGAGTCCCTTATTTATAGGCCTAGTCCATGCGGCTGTGACCGAGAAGCGGTCGGTACATGTCTGCTTGAAATAGGTTCGTGCATTGTATTGTTATCATTTATTATTCATTGTACATATATTGCTAAGTATTATGTACAGAAATCATTAATATATACAAAAATGACCATGTGTTTTTACAAAATAATGCAATATGTAAATTTGAGAGCTTCAGTGAGGCTCGAGGTGCTGTGCTCTGGTGAGTTGTGATCGCACCGCTTGCTCCCTCTCGCTACAAATGTATATAGCATCACAGAGATAATAAACCAGTATCTTTCTAGTAAGCGTAAATTCATTAAATTCATTGGTCCCAAAAACCCTATTAACATCACCTCATAACTCCATCTACTGATGCACCCCAACCCCCTCCCCCACACTTCTTTTGATTTCAGACTGTTTCTCTTATCATTTCACTATTATCTATTGTCTTTATTATTTGTATTTTTATTTTTATTTTTTATATTATATGCGATATAACACGAGGAGGCCCCTCACCTCCGGACTCAAATAGTTGCTGAACGGATAGCTCATATGTAAAATTAAATATAACAGGTAACCTTTAAATACCAAAGGTAGTAAAAGGTAAGACACAACACGAATTACTTTTTCTTTCTACACAGTAATGCACTACTAACTCACATTTTATTTCTGTTTTAGAGGGTTCGGAAAAAAAAAAAAAAAAAAAAATAGTAAGCGTACGGTTTAATTCTGTTCCCTCTTTTCCTTTTTCTTCAAGCATTTCAGTCCAAGTACTCATAAGTGGTGCCGAGACCCGGATACTGATTGCATATTTTTCACTGAATGAAGATTTTTTTTTCCTCCTCTAAATCTTAATTTTTTTTTAATCTAAATCTTTTTGATAAAAACTTCACGATTGAATTTTTTTTTTCTCTCACCCGGGATTTTTTTCTTTTTTCCTCCGGCTTTCTTATCTTTTACTTCGCTTAAATTGTCATTTTTTTTTTACTGACCAAGATGGTTAATGGTGATGGTCAACCACAACAACAGCCCGCATTGAGGCAGCCAGTTCTACAAATTCCGGTGGTTCCTGGAGTTCCTGCGGCCCCCGCTAATATGTCAATAGCCAATATGTTGGCTAAAATGAATGTGAGAGCAATAACCTCTCAGGATATTAGAAAAGCCATCTCAGACTTGGAGCGGTTCTCAGGCGAAATCGGTGAGTTAAATCACTTTATTAAAGGTGGAAATCGCATCATGGTGAGCCAATGGGATCGGCTCGTTCCCAAGTGCTTGCTAAGCTGAATACAATCCATCACGCCGGAATCCGAATCGCGACCGGAGCATTTCGAACAAGCCCTATTCTTAGCATATGCGCTGAATCCGGACAATCGCCTCTTTTATTTAGAAGATTAAAATTAGCCATAGGCTACACCTCAAAATTGTATCCACAGACAGAACATCCGACCCATAAATATATATTCAATGGAAAGTTTTCCAATCTTTTTCAAGAAAAACAAAATTCAACTCCTCCACTGTCAGAAAAAATCGCCTCGACCATCTCTTTTATTAAAACCTTAAAAATTAATCAATCAGAAAATGACCATCCACCCTGGACCCATTATTGACCTAAAACAATTCTAGAACTCTCGAAATACTGTAAGCACAACACTCAACATTCTCGATATAAAGCTCATTTTTCCCGCCTTATGCAAAACATGCGGACAGCCTTTACAATGTTCACAGACGGATCAAAGTCAAAACAGTCAACACCATCAGCTTTTGTTACCAACAATTCCACGCACAAAATCAAACTACACAAGCTATGTGATATATTCACAGCTGAACTAAATGCAATAGCAGCAGCATTATATTTCTGTTTGTCTTCGAACCAAAACAACATCATAATAGTAACAGATTCACTAAGCTCGCTAAAAGCCATAGATTACATGTACCCGAAACACCCCAAAATTTCTAAGATCCATTACTATTTAACCACCCTAGTAAATCTGGGCATATCAGTACAATTTATGTGGGTTCCGAGCCACGTGGGAATCACAGGAAACGAACTGGCTGATCGAGCAGCTAGAGAAGCACTCACGCTACCGGGACGCGGCAAAGTCGTTTTAACTCCAACAGAGATGAACAGACCCCTTATACACGAATTACTTTTTCTTTTTCACAGTAATGCACTTACTAATTCACTTTTTATTTCTGTTTTAGAGGAATCGGAAAAAAAATGCGATGACATGCAGAACTAAACGACAGTGCTCTGGCATGACCAGCTACTCAATTCGGGGAAGATTGGTGACTGAGCATTATCGCCCGATACAGACTGGTTCTCAACGAGGTGTCGCATGCGATCATCACCTGGCGAAGATGCAAGCCTACACCATAGATCGGATGTAAGAACAATTAAGCGATTGCCTTCATCTCTCTGCACTCCAGCGAGGCCTTCGAGAGCATGTCCCACCCGCCGCTGCTCCGTCGACTGAAAGAGTTTATGTTTCCTGTCGCTCTATGCCGACTGGTCGGAAACTACCTCAGGGGAAGATCATTCGTCGTAAGAGTTGGTGAAGATTCTCGCTGCCACTCCCCTTCACCTGCGGAGTACCTCAGGGATCAGTGCTGGGACCTCTACTGTTTGTCGTTTTCACGGCACCATCAAGTATTGAGAGGCAGTGGTAGCTGCCTGAGTCGACGACATCGGTGTCAATGCCTCCAGCATGAGAGCTGAACACCACTATGCACAAAGCGCATCCGCCACCATCATAGTTGCATTGAAAAAGGATGGCATCAGGGTAAATACAACGAAGACGGATGCAATTGTCATGTCGTTCTAGAAGATCAAGAAGAGCAGGCTACCCCAGCGGAATTCATAGGCCGTAGGCACATCAAATCCTTTGATGGGCTGAAAGCCTGTGCCAATCCACTATTCCGTGAGATCGCTCCTCCACTGAGACCTGGTAGCAGGCAAAGCACTGTCCCCTTGGTCGACGTCCTCACCGACTTTAACACAATACGATCTTCTAAGGCTTTTTAAAACCATTTGGGTAATTTTCACTTAGTTTTAGAATAACAAAATAACTTACAGTATGTAGTATTAACATAGGAATATACAATATATTTAAAAAATAAAATTATTATGAAATAATATATACATTTTTGGAATTTAGAATGATCATGAAATGCTAGAGAATATTTTATTTAATTTGAATAATAACATTAGGTTTTGGTAATATTTTTTCTTGTTTGAAGTGGTTAAGAGATATCGTAACCTAAAAGATTTTAAAGTGTAACATTTGTGGTTTTGTAACCTTCCGTGTGGATGAGAACAACTTTGACTGACACCCCAGAGGGTAGGCATTGAATTGAAGATCCTTAAATACTCGCAGGCAAGCCGAGTATGACAACCCTCAGCCAAGTAGTTTAAGAGGAGGCCCCTCACCTCCGGATTTAAAAATAGCACCTTTTTTAGAATGGATATCTCATAAGTAACAAATAAACATAACAGATAACCTTAAAATACCAAAGGTAGTAAAAGGTAAGACTCAACACGAATTACTTTTCTTTTTCACCGTAATGCACCTATTAACTAATTTTTAATGAGTGCCCGACTGCTTCATACCAGGAGGAACAGGAAGAAGGTGTAAACCATGGATGAGGAAGACCATCAAGAAAGTAAAGGATCAAAGAGAGCTCGAGAAGCAGAATGGGAGAAAGTAGAAGAAGAGGCTCCACATCCCTACAAAGACGAACATCGTACACTGTCGTAAAAGATGTTTCGATAACGAATCCTACACATTTTTTTTCTTACCTCCTATGTTTATTTATTTAACAAATACAATTATACATAGTACTTACAAAATAAGGTATATATATACACTAATAACATTTAATCTTGGTTTCCCTTGCGGCATTATAAGACAAGACAAGCTTGTTCTGCTGAAGGCGGCTTTACATAAGTAGCTGCATTGCCAGGGGCTAACAAGGAATGGGGAAGGATCATTCCGGCTGGTGGTGTTGGGGTGTGGGTGATTTCGACCAAGGGGATCGTGCTTTGCCACCTCTCAGGTCTCGGGGGAGGGGCGATTTCTCGGAATAGGGGATTGGCACAGGCTTACAGCCCATCAAAGAATTTGATGTGCCTACGGCCTATGAATTCCGGCACAGAAGGGAGTTGGAGCTCCTCTCTGATAACACTATTCCTGGCCCTTTGGAGTGTGATTCCTCTGACTATTTGCCGAAGGAGGGAATTCTGGAAGCTCTGCAGGTTAGTTAACGGTCCGGTAGAGGTGCCGCATGAGTGGTGCGCCATAGAGAATAGTCGAACGTATTATTGCCTTGTAGATCTGCAGCTTGAGGCGGAGCGAGATCTGCTGTGAGGTAAGCAGCTGTTAAAGTCTATATGACTTCTGTCGGGCTAGCTTGAGCCTCTCCCTGACGAGACTAAAGAAAGTGAGGTGCCTGTCTAGAGTCACGCCGAGGTAGAGGATGCTATTAGAGAGTTTCCGACCCTCACCATCCACAATGAACTGCTGGGGTAGCCTGCTTTTCATTCCCTTCTGGAAGGACATGACAATGGCATCCGTCATCGACGGATTAACCTTGATCCCGTCCTTCTTCAGAGCAGCTACAATGATTGCAGAAGCAGTCTGTGCTTAGCGTAGGGCCAGTTCAGCTCTCATGCTGAAAGCATAGACACTGATGTCGTCGGCATAGGCTGCTACCACTGCTCGATGGCGACTACTGGAGCCGTGAAAACGACAAACATTAGTGGTCCAAGCACCGAGCCCTGAGGTACTCCGCAGGTGGTGGGGACTGGAGGCGACAAGTCTTCACCAAGTCTTACGACGAATATTCGTCCACTCAAGTAGTTTCTGACCAATCGGCATAGGGCGGCGGGAACTCTTTCATTTGGCGGAGTAGCAGCGGGTAGGACACGCTCTCTATTAGTACTTAAGAACTAATAAATATATATACACTGCAAACATTTTATCTTGGATTGCCTTACGGCATTAGAAGATGTTACAAACTTGGTTCGCAGAAAGCGGTTTTTACATGAATAGCTGGGCGGCGGGTATCAGGGGCTAACAAGGAATGGGGAGGGACCATTCCGGTTGGGGTGTGGGTGACTTCAGGCTGCAGAGCCAGAAGTTCTTCCCTCGTCAAGGACGTAGACCAAGGGGACCGTACTTTGCTACCTCCCAGGTCATGGGGGAGGGGCGATATCTCGGAATAGGGAATTGGCACAGGCTTTCAGCCCATCAAAGAGTTTGATGTGCCTACGGCCTATGAATTTCGGCACAGAAGGGAGTTGGAACTCATCTCTGATTAAACTATTCCTGGTCCTTTAAAGCGTGGTTCCTCTGACTATTCGCCTAAGGAAGGAATTCTGGAAGCTCTGCAGTTTGGTTAACGTGTTCCGGTAGAGGTGTCTCATGAGTAGTGCGCCATGGAGAAGAGCCGGACGTATAATGGCCTTGTAGATCTGCAGCTTGAGGATTGTTTACCCACATATCAGATGGAACCCAGCGCCTTCTTCAAACTTTTCAGGATTCGATGTTGAGGAAAATCGTACGCACAACATCGTGGAGGAGGAAGAGGCCATCGGAGCTGCATCAATTGTTGGAGTTCCTTACTGTGCCGGAGTTCATCAAGCGACGACACATCAAATTTTTCGATTCACTTCAGTACTGTACGAATCCGTTATTCAACACGTTAACACCTGCTCCCCCTCCGGTGCGTTGGCAACACACTACGTAAGGTCACGTAGTATTTATTAGATTTAAGTTTGTTAAATTCAGAAATAATGTGTGCCCCAACACATTATACACTTACAACAAAAATAATACACTACAAAAGACTCCTTAGAATGTAGGGGTTTTGAAAAAAAAAAAAAAAAAAGCTTGAGGCGGAGTAAGATCTGCTGTGAGGTAAGCAGGTGATAGAGTTTATACGACTTCTGTCGTGCTAGCTTAAGCCTCTTCCTGGCGTGACTAGAGAAGGTGGTTCATCTCGTTGGACTGTATCCAGGCCTTTGAGAGCGTATCCCACCCGCTACTACTTCGCCGGCTGGAGGAGTTCAGGTTTCCCGCCGCCCTGTGTCGATTGGTCAGGAACTACCTCAGCGATAGATCATTCGTGGTCAGGGTTGGTGGAGATTTGTCACCCCCAGCCCCCACCACCTGCGGAGTGGCTCAAGAGTCTTTATCGGTGCGCGGAATATACTGCTCGGGAGTTTTGTTATTTTAATTTTGTTTCTAGGAGATCAGAAAAAAAAAAAATGCTCGGGAGTCTTTCTTGATGTAGAAAGTCTCTTGGCATCCAGGACTGTTATACAAGATCCGTAAATTCCTACCCTCTACTTATTTTCTCATTATCCGTTCTTATCTCTCAGACAGATTATTTCAAGTAAATTACAACGGCGCTTATTCATCCCTATTTCGTCAGTCTGCAGGTGTACCTCAGGGTAGTATCCTTGGTCCTATCCTTTATACAATTTTTACAGCTGACATCCCAACCCATCTTAACACTATTCTCACCACGTATGCCGATGACACATGCCTGTTGTCAGTGAATAATGATCTTTCCATTGTATCCCAAACCCTCCAATCCCACATCAACACCCTTGAAGACTGACATGGAATCTTCATACAAGACTGATATCACATGAGAAGATAGGAATCTGCTCGTCGATTTAACATCTGGAGCATTTACAAGACAAACGGTCCAAACTTCCAGTACAGTACAAAAGACTGATCTACATGACTGTTATAAGGCCTATCTGGACATACGGAGTTGAGCTATGGGGCTCCATTAAACCATCTAATTCCTCCCGAATCCAATCGTTACAGTCCAAAATCCTTCGTAAAATCCTTAATGCTCCTTAATTTGTCGCAAATCAAATCATCCATCTGGACCTCATTGTCCCATACGTTGCCGAAAAAAAATTAACAAAAAATTTAGAAAATATTTTTGTAAAAATAAATTCAATGATAAATAAAGCAGAAATAGTACTTTGATCTACCCTAGAGATTATAAATTGGTCAATCTCACTGAAATAGGCACTTACAGTCTGTATTATTTTTTTTGTTTACTTACAAACATTATATTTTTATATCTATAATAAAGTAAGTAATAATAGTAGATGCTTGAAATTTTTTTTAAAACTGAACACACAAAAACTAACTTAATATATACACTTGAAATATACACTAAAATGAAATAATTAACAACCATTGTCTATGATTTTTTTCGATCAAAGGGTAATCCTCTACATGTTTACAGTATACAAAATATATAAAAGTTTATTCAAAGATCATTTAATCAGAGGAGGCACTTATTTGTATACATTATAAAACATATCTGCTCAGGAAATACTAAATGAGATAGATAAAAATCGACTCTAAATTTAAAACATGTAAATTTTTGTTGAAAATCAAATAATTTCTAGTTTAATTGTAACTTCCAGGAGAGAGATAAACAGAGAACTGCTAAGAATTTAAAAGGAGCCACTAACCATTATAGGTTTAATGGATGCTATAGCTGGAGAGCAGGAAGAAGGGGTAGAACAGAATCCAATCTTAGCCGAGGAGACAAATTTGAAAGTCTAAACACGTTAAACGCCGTCTTTAGGCCGTGGAAGATTGATACTCCTTTGTCCCCTTAGGCCGGCCTTAGAATGATTCATTGTATGGTTCTAGTAATTTTGTTTTCTGATACAGTTCAGATTATTTGCTTATGAACGTATTTGTACAAGTATTGTTTATTCAAATGATGATTGCTTGAAATAATTAACAATTTCAAATTTTTGATTATATTTATAAAAGAATGAAAGGACTTGATAAGTCACCTAAGGAGATATGAAGAAAAAACTTTTTTTCAGGATGAAAATAAGATTATGTTAATGAAGTAATTCATTTGTAAACAAAATAGAGTAATGAAATATACATTCAAATGTAACATTTGTCCACATTTCGGTTGTATGATTTTACTTGTGATATGAATTCAAGATATGGAAACGATAGAATTAGATGATTTTTTTCTATGCCCCACGGGGGCGTAGGGTTGGTATCAAGGGATGATCGAAAGAGGAGAGGGGGCCTCTTTTTCTGCATTGGGAATGCGGAGAAGAGGGGCTGAGGAATAGCATATTTAGGAAAATAGAGAAATAATCGGTATCAGTCTTATGGGGACGGGGCTTAACAGGTTTTTTTAAGTTAGAACTATGTGAGTTAATAGTTAGTAGGTCGAGTTTCGTGTGTATGTGGTCCATCATTGCTCTTTGAAGTAAAGTGTATCTCAAGATTTGCCTGAACATACTGCTCTAAAACAATTAGAGCTTCTTGCTATGGCGAGCTAGCGCTAGGTGTCTGTCAAGGGTGACACCCAGATATGCTATGCTGCCTACTGGTCTATGATGGAGAAGCTTCTTTGGCCAGAAAGACAATCAACATCACCAGAAAATGGCAATGCAGCAACTGGTTAAGGACATTTCAAAATTTCCTATTGTCGGCTAGGGTAACCACTGATTCAAGTAAGTTTCAATTATTAATTATCTTTATCGCCCCATCAGTATATGGATACATCAATGAAGTCAGTCCGTATGATAAAGCAATCGAAACTCTGAAAAAATTTACGTCACAACAATAAGTGAAGTATTTTCTCTGCATAAACTTAAAACTGGACGTCAGGGGTCTGGAGAATTTACAGAAAATACTTAGAGGCCCTGAGGCGCCTTGCGGAGGATTGTGTTTTTAAGGTCGTAACAGCTGAGGTGAACTGGGACGATTTTTATAGATAATAATAGTAATAATATTCTTTACTTATTCTGTGGTTCATCCCTTTAGGATAACATACAAGCATCAAAATTAGGTTTGAGAGCCTTAGAGTAAAGTGCAAAATAAAAATGAAATTATTAAAAAACGTCATAAAATATAATACAATAATGAATCCGAAAAGATTATAATGAACAAATATAATTAACAGAATATATAATACATGATTAGGACAAATAAAATAAAATCACAGGTAATAAATAAAAAGAAAAAAAAATATAAAAAATCAAATACAATTAAACTGAAAATGATAAATGAAAAGTTATAATTTCTGCTAATATACATATTTACAAGTATAAACGAAAATCAACATTTATTGAAACATTCAATAAAGAAAATAATCCTTATTTGACAGATTCAATTGTTATCCTCCGGAATTGGGTTGACAGAATGTGGTCAAAGATATGGGATTCATAGATTGGAAGGGTATTAGAGGCACGAATGAAGGAGAGAATGGAATTCAATTGGCAAGAGAAACGGATGAGGAAAGATCTACGAAGGGTTTTTTTTTTTTTTTCTGACCTAGAAAAAAAAATAAAAACAACAAATGAATATATACAAATGAAAAAATGAATGTATATAAGTTGGCAAATTTGCCAGTATGGCATTATAAGATAGGCTGCCGGGTCCGCTGAAGGCGGTGTCATCGAAGATGAAATGTGTTTGCCTTGAGCGTACAAGGAATAGGAAGGGTCTATTCCGGCTGGTGTTGATGATACGAAGGCTGTGGTTTGATGGGCAGATACATATATGTCTGAAAACCGGGAGCAGGAATTGCGGGTATGCATTGATGATTTGAATTTATGCAAATCAGAGATGTACGATGAATGATTGGTAGAGGAAAGAAGGAAGAACATATTTACGACGGAAGTAGGGGCAAAGCCACTTCAACTTTTCATAAAATTGGGTGACAGAGGTGTCCCTCAGAGATAAGGGCAAGAAGAATAGGCTACCCCAGCAGTTCGTTGTGGATGGTGAGGATCGGCAACTGTCTAACAGCATCTTCTACCTCGGGGTGAATCTTCACATGCATCTTACCTTCTCTAGTCACGTCAGGGAGAGGCTTAAGCTGGCTCGACAGAAGTCGAATAGACTCTATCATCTGCTTAACTCACAGCAGATCTCACTCCGCCTCAAGCAGCTTCTTTTTTTTTTTTTTTTCTTACCTTCTATTTTATTTATTTAAACTAATACAATTATATATGCTACTTAGAACTAAGGATTATATATACACATATTTACATTTTATCTTGTTTTGCCTTACGGCACGTCTCAAGCTGCAAATCTACAAGGCCATTATACGTCCGACTCTTCTCCATCGCGCACCACTCATGCGGCACCTCTACCAGACCACGTTAACCAAACTGCAGAGCTTCCGGAATTCCCTCCTTCAGCGAATATTCAGAGAAACCACGCTCCAACGGGCAAGCAAATAGTGTAATCAGAGAGGAGCTCCAACTCCCTTCTGTGCCGGAATTCATAGGCCGTAGGCACATCAAATTATTTGATGGACTGAAAGCTTGTGCCAATTGTAACTGTATACATTTTTTCTTATGAGTATAAATTGTCTCAACTTTTGAAATTGAAATTAACGATAACTTGTTTTTTTATTAAAGAGACAATCAAAATTTAGAAAAATATTATTTAAAAATTATAATATCAATAATTTAGTGTTCTGAATATTATAAAAGAAAAAATGTTTTAATGGGGTTTAAAAATCCTCAGTTAGGATTATTGACTTGCTTAATAATGTGTTTTATATAATTTGATATTTACTATAATTTTCCTTCATTTATCTCATGAAACGTCAATGTAATGAGCGCTCAAAATTATACTGTTAAATATTGTTTATACCTTTGTACGAAATTGGACATATAAAATTGATAATATTGCTCAAGTCATAGAAAACTTCATAAATTTATTCCTGCCTAAAAGAGAAACATTTTACAGGATACCTGGCCGCCTCTTAAAGGCTGTTCTAGGAAAGTGTTTAGTTAGCTGGATTGAAAGGAGGGGATCGATGAAGAGGCAAACCAATTAGTAAAAGTAATGTTAATTAGCAGGGCCCGTCCCTTGCTTATAGAAAGGAAATAGCATCTTCTTCCACATTCACCAGGAAAAGTTTTTTGCCCTTATAAGAAATGGAGCTAGAGAGCCCTGAAAGAAACTTTTAGAAAATTTAACAGTGAATTCCCTATCTTTAACAATGAATAAAATTAAATAACAGTTTCATAACAATAATTTCTATATTATGATAAGTAATATAATAAAAAATATAAATATAAGAAATAAAACCAACCAACCAAATATTGCGGTAGATTATTATGGAATTTCAAAACTATCATATCAATTATATTTTTTTTCTAAATCAGATAAAAACAAAAACGAAGATGCATGGAGCTTATTTTTACTAAAAATTCGTAACCATTGATTCGTTAGGCTCAACTTAAATGCTTAAAATGTTAAAAAATCAAAATTAAAATAGTGTTTGACTTTTTCGGACATTTCATAAAAAACGAAAAAAAGTAAAAACTATAATTATAATTTCGTTTCAGTACACATATTTTTTGTAAAATGTGGAACATATTTTATAATAAATCGAAGTATGTATTACTCAAATGGTACGTATTCAAACTACAAAGTCCACTCTTATTTTCAAATATTTTTGAAAATTGAGTTGTTTTTGTTCAGATTTTAGATTTTAGCAACAGAGAGAAAAATATATAGCATATAACTCATCCTTGCAATAAATTTTGTTCAACAATCTGCTTCTGGAAGTATTGAAATTAAATAGCTCTTATTAAGGCTCAAATTGAAGATGATTAAATGTACAATTAAGTAGTTCATAATTTTTATTTTCGTATGAGATAAATATTCACAAAAAAAAAACGAATATATTCACTAAATGTTTATTTTTGGTTAGTTGAAAAACAACATTTTTTTTTTATTCTATAATAAAATAAACTTCTTATGGCATTTCAGTAATATAAACATGTTAGTTTAGGGGGTTGTGAAATTGTGACGCTCAATCAAGATTTATTGTCATTATATATCTGCTTATAATAGGACTTAAATCATGCTTGGAAATAATAAATATGTAAGTTATTGTCACTCAAATGTTTTCAGTGATATACTGGTTCTGGTACATTTTTTGGTGGGGGGAACAAGTCCGGAAAGTGGACCTGGTGGTCCTTTTTGCCAACCCCTGACGACTAGCTGAGTTGAGGCCGCGTATTAACCATGGTGGGAGTATCAAGATTCAATCTTCTGGACCGCCGAAAAATGAATGTTTAACTTCCCCAGGTGGGAATCAAACCCACAACGTTTCGAACCGAGCGCACTAGGACCTGGGCTCCAACCCGCAGAGCCGTCACGTCCCTATTCCACTTATATAAACTAGTTAATATAAGTTACAGTCAGCTGTTACTGACGGGGGCCATATCAGCTGATTGAGCAGATCAGCTGACTTAGATGTAAATATATATAAATGAACCGGATCCAAATAAAGTAGTTGCCGAAGAGGACACATCGAAGAGACTACAGCTGAAGACCTGAAGACTGTTATCGTGTTTCCCCGTTGTTGGTCCCGCCTATTGGTCAACTGCTTAGATAGGGCCTGCTTGATCGGGAACCACATTCCTCCGTGGAGTATTGATCCCCTCCCCCCATTGTTGCGGTGTATAGCTTAGGTAGCGTTCGTTTGGAACAACTTTCATCCGTGGAGTACACCCACTCGGGCGACAGGGCCTGCTTTGCCCTGGCGGGACACCAAACCCCAGTTGATTCCAACCACTACGTCATGGCAGTAGCAGGAGGCAGCTGCCAGGAACTTATCTCGCCACTGTCTCCGGACACGGACAATGAGTACGTTGATGAAGAGATGGTCCAAGATTCTCATGAGCCCAGAGGAGAAAAGAGGGTAGCAGAAGCTGATTACCAGTACCCTAACTCTAAGCACCTCGTCAAACCCCGTAAAGAACCTGAACCATCGCAAGGCAACCCCACCAGATGCAGCAACGCCTTCCAGCGTATACCGCAGCAACCACAGCCGCCTCCCATTATTATCTCACCGGCAATAGCTCAATAGTCGGTGAAAGATATCTTGGTCATCATTGGTATCCGCAACTTAGACCAATAATTCAAGCAGGGTCTCTTGTCTCTACCTCACAACTGAAGAAGACCACATGAAGGCCCGTGAGATGCTAAAGAGAACAAATGCGGTGCAATTTCATGGTCAAAGAAGTGGGTCCTCTATGGATTCTACTGACACTCCGACCTAGAAGATTTTGCCAGCGACCTATACGAACGCCTCCCTGGCTTCAAACTGCTGCACCGCCTCACCAGAACACAGCCCGACGGGAAAAAATCACCAATTGACTTGCTGAAGCTCGTGACCGAACATCAGGAAGCTAGGTGCCATAAACCACTGTCGGTTTAGGGTTTCCCCATTCAAAGAGGAGGGCTGCCCTGTACAATGCAGGAACTGTTTGCAATACGGGCATACGATGCGGTATTGCGACCGAAAAAATATATGCTCGAAGTGCAGCGAAAATCATGATCTCGCCCAGTGCACACTGACCGGCCCACCGAAATGCACCATCTGCGACAAGGTTGGCCACATGGCAATTTCAAAGGAGTACCCTATGAGGATGGACCTGATGGAGTAGAGGAGGGTCAGGAGAGTCGCCCCGGCACCACCACCAGCGCAGCCCAGCAGGATGGTCCAGAGCAACATCGGATTCTCTGAGTCTGTTGAAGACTCAACAGCCGCCACCACTGCCTGCCCCGGTGACCAGTGCCTCAAGCCAGCCGGCCATGGAAAAACTTTTTGCCCGAATGGACCTCCTTTCCTCTATGACCTCCTATGACCTAAGATCCTCGCTCGCCACTATGACTGAGCATCTTGTCATCAACGATAATGTCAGAGGCCTCTCACCGAAGCAGGCTGAAATCGAGCTTCTTCAGCAGCAGCACGAACCTTCAGTGGTGACGCTCACCGACACTATGCTCTCCACCTCTTTACGGATGTACTTCCATGGGTATGTCGCGTACCGAGAGGCCTGCGACTGTCTCTCTCTTCCACCCGGGAGTGCATACTTTTCAGCAAACGGGTCGCCCTTCGTGCACGTCAACTCTCGACCTTTTCCTGACCAAAGGTATCCACACCGTAACGGACTGTCAAGTGCTGCCCTACGGACCATCGGACCAGAGGCCAGTGCTCTACACCTTCGACGGTACGCCCGCAAGACCACTTGCGAGCAAATATCTCCTACACGAGGCCGACTGGAAAGGATACAGGTCGAGCGTTGCTAACGCGCTAACAGCCATAGTGCAATACCGCACTCCTGATGAGATGGATTCCGCAGTGGAGATGATCACCACCACCATTCAGAGGTCAATCAATAGGAACATCCCGAAATGCCTTCCAGCACTTAGCCCCCATCGATATTAGGCGTCTCCAAAAATCGAACAGTAATGGGACGAAAATCCATCTCTCCCTATTGTTATCACGGTGCCAGTTCAGGTCACCATAGAAGACATCAAGAAGGTACGCCATTTCGACCAGTGCCTATTCGCAGCCCAACATTTTGTTTAACGAAAAGAACATGGCCCACCTCAATGCTACCGATGCCGCAGTTTGGTCATACCAAGAACTACTGTGGGTTCATGGAGGCATGCATGCGCTGTGCCCAAAAGCACAACATCGGTGCCTGCCCTAGGGTGGTTGTCCCAAAGTGCACCAATTGTGATCAGAATCATGTGGCGTCCTCCCTTTGTGGGTGTGAAGCACGCCGGAAGATCATGAGCCAATGGGAAGCCAGAAAAGAACTACGAGCAGCAGCCATGACGAGGTCAGCGGCAGCTCGTGCCCAACCACCCACCACCACGAACACCAGACCAAGGGCCAATAGAATGGCGAGTGCAGCCACGGCTTACTCGTCATTTCTCTAGCCGGCCACAGTAGCACCTGCGGCAAAGCCCGTACCGGACTCTCCAGCTTCTCTTGAACCAGATGGGAGCCCAGCAACCCCCAAACCCCCCCAATGCAACCCCCTAATGGGCTCATTAGATCCACAGCTTCTCATGATGAACTTCATGACCCAAATGAATCAGAATTTCAGCGAACTAAGTTCCCAACTCATAAGAGACATGAATCGCCATGAATTCATTTCGGGTCCTCAACTATAATTGCTGTGGCATTGCACTAAAACTAGAGGAGGTGGATGCTCTGCACTCCTTGCGTCACGATGTAATACAGACCATACTGCTAAAACAATTACCACGGAAGGGAATCGCTCAGCTCACCAACCTGTACAATTCGTGCTTGAGGCTGAGATACTTCCCCGAGAAATGGAAACATGCCATACTGTTTCCATTCCTCAAGCCGAAGAAGACAGAATTCGATGCCGACCATTACAGGCCTATAAGTCTTCTGCCACATCTCGCTAAGGTACACGAAAAGATAATCCTGAATTACCTTCGGGAATTCTGTGATGAACACTCCGTTATCCCTTACGAGCAGACTGGGTTTCAGGCTAGCTTGAGCACAGAACACCATCTGATGAAGCTACAAAATGAGGTGAACTCCAGTTTTAATAGGAATCATGCTACAGACATGATTTCCATAGACTGATTCTGTGTCTCATGCCATTTTATGTCGTAAGCTCATCGAACACGACTGTCCAGAGCAACTTTACAATGTAATAGCGTCGTTTCTCGACAACAGAACCATCTCTGTGCGGGTTCGAGATAAGATTTCCCGTTACATCCCATTGACCTGCGGATTTCCACAGGGAGCGGTTCTATCTTTTTTTTTTTCGAACCCTCTAAAACGGAAATAAAAAGTGAATTAGTAAGTGCATTACTGTGAAAAAAGAAAAATTAATTCGTGTTGTGTCTTACATTTACTACCTTTGGTATTTTAAGGTTACCTGTTATATTTAATTTTACATATGAGCTATCCATTCAAGGAGCTACTTTGAGTCCGGAGGTGAGGAGCCTCCTCGTGTTGAGCGGTTCTATCGCCAGTGCTATTTTCAATTTATATCGCTGATGTAGTTGGTGCAAATTACAAATTAGCAACGGTCGCCGCCTATGCCGACTACATCGCCATCTACAGCAGCAGTATGAACCCCAAACATGCCCTAGGGCGAGCCGAAGCGGTCTGCAAAGAGATTGTTCAACGCCTGGGTACTGCGACAAACACGACGTTATCCACCCTGGAATGGTGGAAGCATAGACACCGATGTCGTCGGCATAGGCTGCTACCACTGCAGTGGTCCAAGCACCGAGCCCTGAGGTACTCCGCAGGTGGTGGGGACTGGAGGCGACAAGTCTTCACCAACTTTTACGACGAACGATCGTCCACTCATGTAGTTTCTGACCAATCGGCATAAGGCGGCGGGGAACTTGAAATCCTCCAGTCGGCGGAGCAGCAGGGGGTGGGACACGCTCTCAAACGCCTGGCTGCAGTCCAGTGAGATGAATGCAGTCGCATAATTGTTCTTCATCCGCTCTATGGTGTGGACTTACAGTTTCACCAGATGATGTTCACAGGCGACACTTCTTTGGAAACCAGTCTGTTCGGGAGGTATTATATCAGATCTCTGCAATGCTCCATGAGATGGTGATGTAGGAGCCTCTCGAAGACATTGCTCATGTGAGAGAGGAGGCTGATCGGGCGATAATGCTCAGGCGAGTCACCTTTCTTCCAAGGCTTGAGTAGTGGCACCACGATCGCACGTTTCCAGGCCGCTGGAAAGTACGAGATCCGTATTCACGAGTTGAAGATGTTCAAAAGGAAGGATTAACCCTTCCTGGAAAGCATCTTCAGTAGTACACTGGGGATTCCGTCCAGTCCAGACGACTTGTTGCCCTTAGTGCGGCGCAGTACCGACTCCAGCTGGCCTAAGGTGGAGAAGATGGGCTTCTCGATGGGACTCAGCGGGCTTCCAGGT
>NW_027111478.1:0-1685 GCF_000696795.3 Halyomorpha halys
TTTCATTGAAGTAATCAAAAATTGGGGTGAGATAACTGCCTTTTTTCTCCTCTTTGGCTCTTGTACTACAGAAAGAATGTAGGAAGTTAAAGAATATTCTCCTTATTTTAAACAAGTTGTATTTTAAGAAGGTTGACAACAATAGATATTATTGTAATTCAAGTGTGGAGACTAGTTATTATATCATTTACGAAATTATATTACTTTATTTTTTTAAATTGAGGTAACTTACTTATTAGTATTTCTTCTGCCCATCTATTTCCGCAAAAATAACATTTAAAAGTTTCAAATAACATGCGAATATTACTGGATGTTTTAATATTTACGAAAAATCTATAAACTTGTATAAAAATATAGACTCATGTAATCAACACTACTCCTTTCGTTTTCCTTTTATTTCATTTATTGGATTATTCCTTAAGATTATGATTAGTTAGAGGATTTTTTATTTATTTTTTTATTATTATTTTTTTTATAATAATAAATAAAATATAACGTTGGTTTATATATCTTCTGTATTTGATGTTTAGGATTTTCGTTTATACTTGTAAATATGCATATTAGCAGAAATTGTACCGTTTTATGTATTTTTTTTATGTACCTGTTTAATTGTATTTGAACTATTGAACGTAAATGGCTATATCAGGGCTCATATTTTAACAAATTTACTCTTCTTTAAATGATGTTCTATTAGGTTATTAGGCCCCCATAGAAAAAATTATTTTTTTTTTTAACGTTTTGAAATAGCCGCCATTTTTTATTTCTCCTAACTATACTTTGGGAAGTCATCAATTTTGACTAGTAATTATTCATAGATTTCATTAATGTAATTAATAATTAGGGTGAAATAACTGATTTTTTTCTCCTCTTGGGCTCCTGCACGCTTGAACCCGATACATCTCAGCAAATACTACGATAGATAATTTAAATCATTGTACAACATTTAGAATATATAAAAATAATTTAAGAGAAATCATAACTCCATAAAAAAAAAAATAAAATTAATATAGTAGCTATTTAATTACTCGGCCAAGTTGATAAGAGATACAGGAGGCTTTTTTAAAATCGATCCTTTTGGTACATGCCAAGGATGTAGAGCGGTTTGCTTCCTGGACCACAAACCACGTCCGAATATTTTACGACCACAACGACGAAACCACATTTTATATTTTTCAATAACATATCAAGAATATAGAACATGAATATCATCGAAAAAAATAAATCAACGACACGCTGTGGTAATTGTATATTCAGGAATATGGCAAGGAATAACGGATATGAAAATATTTAGATTAGATCTATTTATTGGCTTATATTATAACGTAGTCATGGGATCTAGGCCATTTGGTGATAGTAAGTCAGTTTATATTTGAATTTAATATTAGAATAAAGTATTTCGATTATAATGTTTAACACGAACGTGTGAAATAAAACTAAATAATAATAATAATATTCTTTATTTATTCTGGGACTGCTCACTTTAGAATAATATTACAGGCATAGACGAGAGGCATTAGAGTATAATAAAAAATATTATAAGATAAATATATTTTTTTTTCATAATTTATTTATTGTTATTTGCAACTGTATACACATATACACAACAAGTAAATTTGCTGTAGGTGACATAGTGACATGATACAAACATGTGGAGAATCTACCCACTAATAGAACTCCAATAACAT
>NW_027111478.1:4310-4978 GCF_000696795.3 Halyomorpha halys
AGTTAGTCATACTTATTTGTGTTTCATTGACCGCACTCCCAACCATCTTCTCCTCATTTATGTATTTAGGTTCTACGGTATTTAGGAAAAACGAAATTGATGAAGTAAAAGCTAGATTGAAGGCTGATACTTATAATTAGAATTTACAAAACTATTATCCTTCCCACTGTTCTTTATGGATGTGAGGCGTGGCCTCTTACACTCAGAGATAGCGGGTTGCCGAGGTTCTAGGTTTAAACAAAAAAAATAATTAAAATTCGAATAATTTCCATGGTCATATTTTATGGCATACTAAACAATACGGAATCAAAATTAATCTGTAAACATAAGCGTAGAAAATAATAAAAGTCCTCAAAGTTCAACTTTGAATTTCTGAAAAAATAAAAACGGATATTTTATATGAAAAGACCCAATATAAACAAAAATGTTTTGTTCGGAGAACCATGTCTATTCCAAAATTGGTTCCCATTGTTGACCGCTTCCATCTCATAAGATATATTGATTATCTTATAATTTATTGTTATTTAATTGTGATAATTATATAGTCATTATATTGGTAGCATGTATATATATATTTTGACTAGTAATTATACATAGCTTTCATTGAAGTAATCAAAAATTGGGGTGAGATAACTGCCTTTTTTCTCCTCTTTGGCTCTTGTACTACA
>NW_027111478.1:8253-9277 GCF_000696795.3 Halyomorpha halys
TTAATTTTAATATTAAATATATATTTTATATCAGCTCCACAGGGCTACGAAAAAACAGAAAATGATCATCTGCCACAACGGGATTCAAACCCGAGTCCTTTAAGTAAGTACCACAGTGCCTTTGCTCACTGAGCTACTCCATTCCCTATATTTAGTTTGAGTTACAAATTTAAACTCTGTTGTCCACGTTTTATAAGAATGTTCTCTATAAGTGTTTGTTGCAGATATGCAGATATTTAACAATAGTCAGATAAAACCATTAATCATAAATATTTAAAAATCAATTTTCAATCTTGTTGACAGCTTTTAAGTATTTGATAAGATAATAACTATTTTCACGAATTATTTTTATCAATTGCCGTATAAACGGGATTTCATTATCTAACAATTGTCTATGATTGTTATTTAAAAATTTCTTTTATAATTAAATTTGACTATTCACATAGTAGCCGTCGAAACACGGAAACATTTATTTATGATTTCATTTTATCGTTTAATCGTTTCATTTTAACATTTATTTATCATATTTCATCAATCGCTTCTACGCCTTTTTTTTGTTGGATATTAATTTTTCAAAAATATGTGGTTTTCCAATTTATACGTAATATACATCCACATATCTCTTGTATTTTCGAAAATATATTTAAACTAGTAAAATATTTATTCATTAGTTAATTATGAAACTATTTCATGGTGTATATTTAGCTAAGTTTTATTACTTATTACTATTAGAGATTAATGAATATTTCAAATTTACTACTTTGTATTACTTCTTTCTTTCTCTACAAATAATAAAATATTTCACAACCAACAGTTGAATAATTATACTGCAGTTTCAAATAAATATGTTAAAATTGTTTGTTAGGTATTGCCAATATAATTTACTGTTTCCACAATTTATTTTGCAATCATATATTATTATTTACATAAGTTGACAAGTTGTAATTAGGCAAAAAAATATATTTTTTTTATTTATTTATTATTTTATTAATTATGTGGATCAATACAAAAGTTAAAAACTTGT
>NW_027111479.1:0-1025 GCF_000696795.3 Halyomorpha halys
ATGGGGGAAATCTCCCGAAACGTTGCTGTATGATATGAAATAAACTATTATAGTTTAATAAGGAAGAAATTGTGTCATTCACTAAATCCATATAAATATTTTTATGAGTTTGTTTTATACATGATATATTTGATACCAATTATTTAATAGTAATATAAAGTTAATATATAATAAGGTCCATTTATTAAGATATCAATGCCCTTAGTTTTTATATTATATAGGTAGTATTTTTGGTTGGTTTGTGGTATAAAACGGAGAAGGATCAACTCAGTTCTTCCAAATGAAATAAATAACCTTAAAAAATAATCTGGTGCGTTACGCGCATCACACAACTTTCACTTACTGGCCTACTTTGATTTAAAATTAACTTTCACTAGTTTCAGAACAGAAAATATAGTAGAAAAACAAAAGCATAGCATTTTAAAGTTTTTTCTTAAACATTCATTCAATGCTTAATTATTATAGAATCAATATTGAGCGCACGCGCTAACTAAAACAGATCTTTCGTTTATGCGTTTCTCTTCATTAACAAGATATAACTTTGTTAAATATTATTTTTTAACAAACCTTGATTTCCAACGACATGTAATAGGTCATATTTATAAAAAAAAAAATGAAAGTTTCTACTAGTCACAACAGTCATACTAAAGAATTAAGAGGTAGATTGGGAACTATTTTTAGAAGCCTATTTTTTAAATTTTTTTTTTTTTTTTTATTATTTATTTATTGTAATTTACAACTGTACAAAATAATACAACAGGTAAATATGTAGAATGGTTCATATACACTTGAAAATCTTGGGAAGGAACCACCCATGAGTAATTAATTATTTGTTGTATTAATTATATCATTAAATATTCATTACTTCCAGATATGACCCTTAAAAGAACTACGCTTAATTAGCTAAAAAATAATCGGTGACTAATATTCTTACATAATGGATTGAAATAACAACACAGCACTTACGTGATATTGTCCCTGAATACTGAAACCTGCCGAGGTGTCATAGTTAGTGACTAATTATT
>NW_027111480.1:0-2957 GCF_000696795.3 Halyomorpha halys
ACAGCAGTCTGCGGACCACTAAAACGGAAATTGAACCACGTCCATGCCACCCTCAACTCCAGCTTAGGCAAAGAAGAATATTTGGAAATTAAGTTGCTTAAAAGTCCATAAATATCCTTTCACTTTTCTAGATGCTATTACTTTTACAATTTCTACATTATTCCCTGTCTCAACTTGTCCTCCTAATTTCTAATTAGGAATCATTATTATCGAAGCAAATGATATTTAGAGTTATGAAGCTATGGTCATCAATACCCAGCAACTCCACTATTAATCACTTTTTAACAAGATTTTTTCTGCCTTTATTTATCAAATTCAAAACTTTATAAAACGTTTACAACTTGGGAATGCGTTGTAAGGCATAATGTAACACAATGAAGACTTAAAAAACATCTAATGATACCACAGAGAAATAAATTACATTCCATGAATTTAGGAAATCTCTATCCTGTTGATTAATAATGGAGCGTGTGTAAAAAATGCTTCATTATTGATTTAACTAATTCTTTATACTCATCCACATAACTAAAAGGCTTTTAATGTTACTCATCAATATAACATTCTTACCCACTGTATCATTTACTTATTACTCAGATTAATATGTATATAAATAATAATGTTGTCAATCTACTACGGTCTTTGTCCATAGTTATTAATCAACTAGTTTATATTTTCATTTCATTATTTCCAAATTAGTTAGCCTTTTATTTATTTATTTTTTCTCTCTGAACGATTATTTTTGTCTCTATAACCCTGATGAAGATCTGAAAATTAGGTCGAAATGTCGGCACAAATAAATTATTCTTTTGTTTATTTGTGTTTTTTTCTGCTGATCGAACCCCCCGACCATCTTCTCCTCTTATGTATCTACGGTCAACTATCTTCATCTGATTATTTATTTGGTTTGTTACTTATCCTATATATATAGGTTAAAATATGTTTTTTAAATTTAATAATAAATTTGGAATTTAGGTAGAATAGAATCAAATTTATTTAGCAATGCTTTAAAAAATTTTAAATATTCCAATCAAAATAATAGTAAAATCAAATGTGAGGTAAAAAAGTGCCGAATAAAGATAAGTAACAATCTTATATCACATTCACTTATCTATATATAGTATAAGTAGTTAACAGAAGTACAGTGATCGTGAAAAATTTCGGGTTTTCAATGGAAATACACTTTTTGAGGTCATGTGACTCCAAATTACCAAGTCTTACAAAATGATTTAATTATGAGGATAATTTGACTTGGAATTAATGGCCTGGGCAGAATAGCCTGGAAAACATTTTCATATTTGGATGTGAGGTGTAAATTGGATGTAAAGTGTAAATAAGGCCGAAACATTGGACTGAGTGTTGAGACTTAACAAGAATACCATTTGATTTATTTAATAATTATCATTAACATTTTCGAAATAATGAAGACAAAAAACCTAAAAAGCCATTAATAAAACAATTAAATACCAATAATTAATGGCAATATTATTATCAACCTATGGCAATATTTTACCTATCTGCAATCACCCGATTTATGAACGCGTCATCTCCAACTCCTACAACGCTTCGTCCTCGCCACACCTAGAGAACTGTTCACCTCAAACAGTTCCTAGATCGTCGCTGAGTCAGGTCCCGGACGTCCGGCCAGCCATCCTTGGAAGGACATTTACCGTGGAGGTCTTGTACCCGTCACTTTTTGAAAAATTGTTCTGTCTACAAGTTTCAAGGTAGCAAGAAAGAACATGCTCACGGATCTGTAAAGTTTACAGTTCTGTTAATTGGTTTATTCAATGTTTTAAAAAAAGAAAAGAATTTTTATGTTCCATACGTTACTTATGATTTCCCGAAATAAATTACATTCCATGAATTTAGGAAATCTCTATCCTGTTGATTAATAATGGAGCGTGTGTAAAAAATGCTTCATTATTGATTTAACTAATTCTTTATACTCATCGACATAACTAAAAGGCTTTTAATGTTACTCATCAATATAACATTCTTACCCACTGTATCATTTACTTATTACTCAGTTAATATGTATATAAATAATAATGTTGTCAATCTACTACGGTCTTTGTCCATAGTTATTAATCAACTAGTTTATATTTTCATTTCATTATTTTCAAATTAGTTAGCCTTTTATTTATTTATTTTTTCTCTCTGAACGATTATTTTTGTCTTTATAACCCTGATGAAGATCTGAAAATTAGGTCGAAATGTCGGCACAAATAAATTATTCTTTTGTTTATTTGTGTTTTTTTCTGCCGATCGAACCCCCGACCATCTCCTCTTATATATCTACGGTCAACTATCTTCATCTGATTATTTATTTGGTTTGTTACTTATCCTATATATATAGGTTAAAATATGTTTTTTAAATTTAATAATAAATTTGGAATTTAGGTAGAATAGAATCAAATTTATTTAGCAATGCTTTAAAAAATTTTAAATATTCCAATCAAAATAATAGTAAAATCAAATGTGAGGTAAAAAAAGTGCCGAATAAAGATAAGTAAGAATCTTATATCACATTCACTTATCTATATATAGTATAAGTAGTTAACAGAAGTACAGTGATCGTGAAAAATTTCGGGTTTTCAATGGAAATACACTTTTTGAGGTCATGTGACTCCAAATTACCAAGTCTTACAAAATGATTTAATTATGAGGATAATTTGACTTGGAATTAATGGCCTGGGCAGAATAGCCTGGAAAACATTTTCATATTTGGATGTGAGGTGTAAATTGGATGTAAAGTGTAAATAAGGCCGAAACATTGGACTGAGTGTTGAGACTTAACAAGAATACCATTTGATTTATTTAATAATTATCATTAACATTTTCGAAATAATGAAGACAAAAAACCTAAAAAGCCATTAATAAAACAATTAAATACCAATAATTAATGGCAATATTATTATCAACCTAAGGCAGTATTTCACCTATCTGCAATCACCCGA
>NW_027111480.1:3007-3790 GCF_000696795.3 Halyomorpha halys
CTCCAACTCCTACAACGCTTCGTCCTCGCCACACCTAGAGAACTGTTCACCTCAAACAGTTCCTAGATCGTCGCTGAGTCAGGTCCCGGACGTCCGGCCAGCCATCCTTGGAAGGACATTTACCGTGGAGGTCTTGTACCCGTCACTTTTTGAAAAATTGTTCTGTCTACAAGTTTCAAGGTAGCAAGAAAGAACATGCTCACGGATCTGTAAAGTTTACAGTTCTGTTAATTGGTTTATTCAATGTTTTAAAAAAAGAAAAGAATTTTTATGTTCCATACGTTACTTATGATTTCCCGAAGATCCTGAAACTATATGAGAATTTTATACTATCTTTAGACGAAAAATAATATTGGCATTTACGTTTTTATTTCCTATTCAATAACAGTTTAGTATATAAGCCGGGAAGGCATAATTTTAAATATGTAGACTCCCTGATAGTTCCTTTACCTGTCTACTTTAATTTTTATCGATACTTCTCCACAAAAGAATTTCCATATTTGTCACTTGGTTTAGGCTGAAATACATCCCTGAATACGACTATAACATGAGAACATATTTCAATTTAACAATCTGCAAAAGATAAGATGCGCAGAAGAGCTCAAGAGCTTTGTTATTATTCCTGATGAATCTGTCCAATTTTCTATTAAAAGTGAGATATTTTTGAAAACAATCGCTATGAAACTCGCAACCTCACGCAAAACTGCACAGATTTATCAAACTACAGGTACGGAGGAAGGTTCAATCTGCAGGATGGTCCTTTTCAAGGAAAAATAGCTCTAC
>NW_027111480.1:4705-7085 GCF_000696795.3 Halyomorpha halys
ATATTTATTTATTGCTATTTACAACTGTACATTATAATACATTTAGTAAATCTGATTTAAGTTAAATTGGAGTGTTACAGACGTGTAGAGAAAATACCCATTGGTAGCACTCTAATGAAATTTTACATTAGCTGATCTCGTGGCCATCTTCTTTTCAAGCACCTCAGAGGAGCAAGATTAGAAACTAGGGGGGTTTGAGTGGTTAGAGAGTTTATAATGGAAGGAGTGATATCTGATTCGGGCTAGATCGGTTACATAGGAAGCATTAAGGTCTTTATGTATGATTTTATTTGTGACAAAGTAAGGAGCATTGAGGATTTTACGAAGGATTTTTGATTGAAAGGATTGAATACGAGAGGATTTCGAAGGTTTAGTGGAGCCCCAAAGCTCAACTCCATATGTCCAGATTGGCCTTACTGCAGTCATGTAGATCAGTCTTTTGTAAAGTGTTAGAAGTTTAGACCGTTTGTCTAGTAAGTGCTGTAATAGTCGAAATCGACGTGCAGTTTTATACAAATATTAAAAATTAGTTTTTACCGCACTTAATACGGAAACGTATTTCTGGCAGTCCTGAAACTCTTATAATTCACTAACCTAATAAAGTAACAAATCTCAGATTTCTTAATTGCTTTTTACCTATAACGATGCAGCCAAAAAATGGAATATGTTGTACAACTAATTAACTGCTTAGTGTCTTATGACCGTCCGAACTGAGCCTTCTTCGCTCTGTCAAGAATTCTGAACTCCCGGAAAATCTTTGAAAATCTGAAACTAAGGGTGTACAATGCCATGATAAATTCATTCAAAGCAGAGTTAAACAAATTTTTCGAGTTGTAAACTGGAAAGCAGTAGCCCAAGATAGGCAGGTGTGGAGAAGGCTGGTTCGGGCGGCTAATGATCTACAGAGTCTATATAACTAACTGAAAATAAAAAACTATATCCCAGTTTTACAAGTTTAAAATTACTATTTTTTTTTAATATGCAACAGTTTACAAGCTATGTTGCATCTCGTTTTCATTCGTTATTAAATCATTTATAGCTCTTAGATACTCGAATAAGAAGTTCCTGACGAAAAAATAAGACTTAAGTATCGGATTTATGTGTTAAGCTAGATTTTATTTATTATTTTAGATGTTAGATTAGATAATTAAGGCATTTAGGACCATTAGAGATATGATTTCTTGGTAAATGTGAATTAGAAGAAAGAAATATATGTTTTTTTAAAATTATATTTATATTAGAACTGTTCCTTCCATAATAAACTTCTCAACCACCCAAATACACTTGTTTCTAACCTGGCTTCTCCTTCATTACCTAATAATCCTCCTAGGCGTCTGAAAAGAAGATGGGCTCGAGATCTTCTCCTCTAGAAATGTTATTGGAGTTCTATCAGTGGGTAGATTCTCCACATGTTTTAATCATGTCACTATGTAACCTACAGCAAATTTACTTGTTGTATATATGTGTATACAGTTGTAAATAACAATAAATAAATTATTAAAAAAAATATATTTATATTGGATGATTTCTGTTTCAAGCTACAGTAGTATATTATGCTAGTGGTAAACAACCATTTAAATATTAAAATTAATATCCAAAACATTATGTTTTCTGGTCTGATTAGGGAAGTATTCTAAGTAGTGGAGTGAAAACCAGAAGAAATTTACATTTTTTCACGTATATATTTTCGTTTTATTTTTGTAATTTATAATTTTTTTTTTTCTGTCGTTCTGAATTAACGGTATATATTGTATGAAGGAATACTTAGAAGACTCATACTAATAGCCCTTAGTTTTCGCAGATTGTACCATTATGCTTCAATACAAACTCGTGATTAAGAGCTTCAGTTTCCACCTGTGCCGGGGTTCATAGGCCGGAAGCACACCAATTTCTTTGATGGTCATAAGGCCTGTGCCAGCCCGCTCTTCAAAGAAATCTCCCTTCTATTAAGACCTGGGTGGTGACAAAGAACTGTCCCTTTGGTCTACCTACCCGCCGAGGAAAGAACTTCAGGCTCTGAAGTCTGAATAGTACATAAAATAACTATAATTTTTGCAACTTATAGTTAATTGCTGTACCATCATTTTAGTCAATCACTTTTAAAAATTATGGTATTGTGAATCGAACACAAATCAGTATTAAATATCTGCGATACCTTTATACATAATACTCACTTTATTTTTGAAGCTCGAACTAAGGACCAAGATCTATAAGTGCATCGTTATTTATATTTTATATTATGTTCCAAAAGAAGAATCGGCAATTTCATTGACATTTTGAATAGGACATTAATGAATTTTGACAGATCTGGATCATTCGTTTATCCTGACGAGCTTTGAAGGTAATAATTTACATGAATGTTTCATTGGATTTCATAGCG
>NW_027111480.1:12235-12779 GCF_000696795.3 Halyomorpha halys
AATCGGTTCAAAAGCTTTTCCCAATCAAATAGATGATCTAATTAAAAAATGTTAGTGAAAAACGTTGTAGATCCACTTCCACCTAGTCCAGTAATTACGTCGTTTATCTGTAGTATTAATCGCAATGCATTTATCTCGCTGGGGCACTTTCACTTATACGTATTAAATCTTTCAACCTTAGTGAAACTTAAAACATTTGTTTTACAAAAAAACTTGACCTCATGGAATTTTTTGAGCCTTTAACTTTCATTAGTAAAAAATTAAAAGTTAAAATCAGTAAGAAATCAAAAGAAAGAATTTTATGCAGCTTTTTAGTTCATGATAATAATATATATATATTTTTTTTTTTTCTAAAACCGTTTTGCAAAAGTCTACACGTGATAAAAAGATATTAGGGCCATTTTTTGAACTCAGCTTGCTTTAAAAATTGTTATTTACAAAAATATGCTATGAAGCTGATTATTTCTTATTACTGATATAATCGTAAAACATGGTAACTAACAATATAAAAACGTACACTATATTAAAATGTTTTTTTGTTGCA
>NW_027111480.1:15112-15802 GCF_000696795.3 Halyomorpha halys
AGCTTACACGTTGGATTAACGTAAATTATACTTTTAGCCATTCGTTCCTGATCCAATCCTTTAACATCACTTTTTTCAACCCTATTTTATTCCCCTTTTTTTCCCGATCCCACTAAAACAGAAAAATTACATGGATTAATAAATGAATAGCATTACTTGAGGATCATAAGAAGAAAAAAAAAGAGGATCATAATTCAACGTGAAAATTATCTTTTACTGGCGTGGGTATTGGAAAGTCAGATTGAAATACTTAACTGTGGATTCGGAAATTTTTTTTTTTTTTGTTATAGGGTATATATGATGTTAATAGGGTTTTTGGAATCTTTCCTGCCCTGCAACCTCACAGGAAGGGGGGATCGAGTGATAGACTGGAATACTGGATTGAAGGAAGCAGGGAGACTGTCAAAGAATTTAATATGTCTCCGTGTGATTTGTTATACAGTTTCGTCATGAATGTGTGCCATGTTACGTCTTTCCTGAGATCTCCCTCGACATATCTTCTGTAGTGTACTGTTTTGGTATTGTTGTAGTGATTTCAGGGCTGTTGGGTAGAGATAGTGTAGTAGTGGTGCACCGTGTAGAAGTGATGGTCGTGGTATTACTTTGTAGATGAGTAAATTGAGTCTGAGTGACAGCCCTGGTGAGGATTCGGAAATTCTTTTGAAACTCTACTTCAATAGCTAGAGGTGA
>NW_027111481.1:0-476 GCF_000696795.3 Halyomorpha halys
GTATATATGTTTTAATAAAAGCATGAGATGCAATTCCTTGACAAACATTTATTTACATAAAACATTTTTATTGTTTATTTATTTATAGCTATTAACAACTGTATTTACATACAAACGCATTAAGTAAATTTATTGTAAGATCAAAATGGAGTGATAGTGGTATGTAGAGAAACTAACCATTAGTAGCACTCTAATCATATTTCTACACTAGAAGGTCTCGAGCCCATATTCTTATCAGGGGCCTCGGATTAATAGGAATAGATAAAAAAGCAAGGTAAGAAACTAGATCCATGTATAAAAAATTGTTGAGTTGGGGTTTTCATTAGAAATCCATATGTGATGTAATATTCATTTCTATTGACATGATCCTTGCGCTGACGATCTCTTTTATCAATGTTGACAATCCATTCCTAATATTGATAGCAGGTCAGTTAACTTCTGTTAATAATTGTTATAAATAACATTACATTCGATTT
>NW_027111481.1:3041-4104 GCF_000696795.3 Halyomorpha halys
TACAAAGAACGACGGGTGTATCTATCGTGTTTAAAAAAAATTGAAGGTGAGGGAGAACAGAAAGGATCAGTTGAAACATACAGAGTAAAAGTAACAAAGAGTATTATTCCTAAATTCCTAGTCAACCAATTTCAAATGGTACTATTAAATGGTAAGAACGTGATGAGAAAGTAAAACATAAAAGTTTATAAAAAAGTAAAACTTCATGAAATG
The DNA here is from genome assembly GCF_000696795.3 of Halyomorpha halys. NCBI lineage: Eukaryota > Metazoa > Arthropoda > Insecta > Hemiptera > Pentatomidae > Halyomorpha > Halyomorpha halys. The sequence continues at coordinate 3,255 of NW_027111481.1, forward strand.
TAAACTGAAAAATTATTAATCAGTAATTTTACTGTGGGATATGTTTATCTCAGGAAATATTAGACGTACAGATGTCTGTCAGCACTCAAATTAAAGCCAGTTAAATGTACCATAATGCAATTTATAACGTTTATCTTAGTAGGAGTTTTTATATTTCCCAAAATAAATTCACACAATATTTATTTCTAGTTGTTCAGACAAAACTTTTTATTTATTAAAAACTATATCTCAGGAACTATTAGACGTATAGAAGTATGCCAGCAATCAAATTAAAAATAGTTTGATGTACTATGAAATATCTCTTGACGTTTTTCCCTTAGGGGTAGTAGTTTTTAAGATATTTCCATATGAATATGAATTTTTTTATTTGAAATATTGTCCGAACAACTAGAAATCAATTTATTTTGGCAAATGTCATGATAACTACTGCCCCTATGAAGATACGTCATAAACTACTTTATAACTCATTAAGCTATCGTTGATTTAAGTATTTATAGACATTCTCACGTCTAATGGTTCCTGAGATATAGATTCATCATAAAGTATTGATTTTTTAGTTCATTTTTATGAAATGTTGCTTTAAAAAAAAACTATAGGTATTTTGAACGATATGGAGCTCCGAATGTTTTTTTTTTTTTTAATTTTGAAATAGCCGGCATTTTATTTTTCTCCTAAATGTATTTGGCAGCCTCATCAATTTCGACTAGTGGTTATATGCACTTAGATCATTAAAATAATAAAAAATGTGATTGAAATAACAGATTGTTTTTTCATCTTCGACTAATTTACTAAAAATCCTTCCAATATATTTAGTACATGTTACTTGATTAAAAAATTTACGAAAATACTG
>NW_027111481.1:5725-6201 GCF_000696795.3 Halyomorpha halys
GTAAAACTTCATGAAATGTAAACTGAAAAATTATTAATCAGTAATTTTACTGTGGGATATGTTTATCTCAGGAAATATTAGACGTACAGATGTCTTCATGTCTGTATGCCAAAGTCACACACACATATACATACATCTTACATAATGGGTCTCTGCACAGCCTACAGGACATAATGAAGAAAAATCATTAAGGGAGCCATTAGTAACTTATTACTGACAGTCAATCGATAATGAGCCTGTTTCTCGTCCTAACGATGATGCCAATCAAGTCAACAGATGACAATGAATGATGAAGACATATTTCCCGAGCCTTTACAAAGAACGACGGGTGTATCTATCGTGTTTAAAAAAAATTGAAGGTGAGGGAGAACAGAAAGGATTAGTTGAAACATACAGAGTAAAAGTAACAAAGAGTATTATTCCTAAATTCCTAGTCAACCAATTTCAAATGGTACTATTAAATGGTAAGAACGTGA
>NW_027111481.1:6926-7605 GCF_000696795.3 Halyomorpha halys
TACAAAGAACGACGGGTGTATCTATCGTGTTTAAAAAAAATTGAAGGTGAGGGAGAACAGAAAGGATCAGTTGAAACATACAGAGTAAAAGTAACCTTAGGGGTAGTAGTTTTTTAAGATATTTTCATATGAATGTGAATTTTTTTATTTGAAATATTGTCCGAACAACTAGAAATCAATTTATTTTGGCAATTGTCATAACTACTACCCCTATGAAGATATGCCATAAACTGCTTCATAACTCATTAAACTATCGTTGATTTAAGTATTCATAGACATCCGCACGTCTAATGGTTCCTAAGATATAGATTCCTCACAATAAATTCACTAAGTATTGATTTTTTAGTTCATTTTTTATGAAATGTTTCTTTTAAAAAAACTGTAAGTATTTTGAACGATATGGGGCTCCAAATGATTTTTTTTTTTTAATTTTGAAACAGCCACCATTTTATATTCTTCCTAAATCTACTAGGCAGACTCATCGATTTTGACTAATGGTTATATGCAGTTAGATCATTAAAATAATAAAAAGTGTGATTGAAAGAACAGATTTCTTTCCCCTCTTCAACTAATTTTATAAAACCCCTTCCAATATATTTAGTACATGTTACTTGAGTAAAAAATTTACGAAAATACTGGGATGAAATTTATGTTATTATTTAGCTCATCATATGATTGC
>NW_027111482.1:0-4415 GCF_000696795.3 Halyomorpha halys
GGCTTCTGATTGGCTCCTCAAATCACTGTGCCAGCTCGCCCATATTCCCTCTACTTACTAAAATAGTGATAAATTCAATATAAGCCTACCAATGTACACTAATTTGGGGACGTTTAGAGTTCTAAGTGAAAGTTGTGTGATGTGCGCACCATACTAGATATTTTAGGTCGTCATAGATATCTCATAGATATATATACATAGATTATACCTATCATTGATATCTGTCGTATACCTATACTATACCTATCATAGATATCTGCCATATGTATCTATACCTGTAAGTTACAGCCTTAGTCAGCTGTTATTGCGATGTCAGGTGATCGAGTAGATCAGCTGATTGGAAATGTAATATAGAGGTACCCGAACATAATAAAAGCCAGTCTTGTTTACGCAGTGTTATTCCGCTTACATTCAATTTGTATTAGTTTTCACTTGTATTATTTATATTTAATATGTACATATTATAATATACTTATCATAGATATCTGTCATATATACCTATCATAGATATTGTCCATATATGCCTAACCTGTAATATTCCTATCACAGATATCTCACACAAGTAGCTTGTTTTTATGACTGGTAAATAGCAATAATAATTACCTGGGCTAATGAGCTAGGCCCAGCTACTAAGCCAAATAGTTTCGTACCTCTTTCAGAAGATGCCAGATGTAAGTGAATATGTCCGCGCAAATGGCTATCAAAATTGAGTTAGAACATAATTATAGGATACTTCAGCACAACATAAAGTGTAGGTATAGTGAGTAACCTTGAGATTTGACTTTCATATACTTCTATACCTTTCTAAGCATATTTTGTTTAACTATCCCTTTATATATTTATATCAATAATAAAGCGCTAAGTAATGAAGGACCTCATAGGGCTGGCCGTGTTCCAAGGGACGGCCATGTATAAATCATATCTCATTGTAAGGGCTCAGCAGGTGGCCCAGTCTCCAATTATCTGTTTTAGTGAGTAGTTAACTTCTAGACCTCCTGCCTATGGCATCTAATTGGCCAAGTTATCCTGCGGTTCACTGCCTCCCTGCCTCCCCAACATTTGACGTTATTTCAACTTGGTAAACGTTTTACCAAGACACTCTTAAAAGATTTATAACGTGCTATGTACCATATATACCTACCTATATGGATATAAAATATATCGATGGATTACTTCAAATTCATGCTAATTAAAAATATTAATTATCCCGGGACAAGGTCCCTTTGTAACAATTATAAGGTTACACAATATATTGGCCCAAAGCAGTGTGGCTGCAATTAATTACAACTTATATTATAATTACACATTAATAACTTTTGGTACAAAAGAAAAACCAATTAATGACTAAATAAAAAACCAAACAAAAAGGCAGTTACAATATTTACAAATAATAAATTCTAATATTAATTATTTATATTGGAAGAAGATAGTTGACCGTATGTAGTAGATTAGGAGAAAGATAGTCCGGGTGGTGGTCAATAAAGGAATCAATATAGCAAAAGAAAACTATTTATGGTTAAACGTTAAAATAAATAATAATAACAATATAAGGAAGTATGCATATTAGCAGACAGGAAACAAGTTATTAATAGATTATTTATAAATATAACCATTTGTGATAGAAGTTCTGAATATATATCTAAACAAATAGATTCATCATAGATAATAGATTCATAAATAGATAATCTATTTGTCTAGATACATATTCAGAACTCCTATCACACTTGTATTTTGTTGTATTTATAATTAACCAATTAGTAACTTGTTTCCTGTCTACCTATATGTATTCTTCTTTATATTGCTGTTATTATTTCTTTTTTATATAGTATATAAAGATAACAATTATTTTGAAATGTTTTTATTTTAATGTACTGTTAATTCTAGAATGTTTGTATCTTGTCCATTCTTTTAGCCCTGACGAAGCCCTGTAAAGTGGGGCAAAAAGTTGGTAAACAATAAATAGTTTTCTTCTACTATTTTGATACCTTTATTGACAGCCACCCGGACTGTCATCCTCCAAATATTATGTTATTCATTTTAATATTGGTTCAGTTTGGAGAAGCAAAATATTGTTAAACAGAAAGGTTTTAAACGAGGTAACGGTTGATACGTGATGTAAAGTAGTGGGTATGGAGTTCCAGTGAAAGGCAGCACGAATAAAAAAGGATTTGAAAACTCAGCAGTTCGGTGAGGTGGAGGGTAGATTTCAGATAAACGGGACCTGGCAGTACGGGATTGGACTGAGAATTTGCAATTTAGGTTTTGTATGGGCTTTTGATTGAGTCAGGCACCCGGGACTGCTTTACAAACTCCGTAGATTCCTACCTTCTATATACTTTCTCATCATCCATTCCTTTCTCGTCGATAGATTATTCCAAGTAAAACAGAATGGTTACTATTCATCCCTCTATTCTCAGTCCCCTGGTGTTCCTCAAGGCAGTATTCTCGGTCCCATCCTCTACACCGTCTGTACAGCTGACATCCCAACCAATCCTAACACTATCCTCACCACGTATGCCGATAACACATGTCTGCTTGCTGTTAATAATAATCCTTTGATTGCATCCCAAACTCTCCAATCCTAAATCACAGCCCTCGAATAATGGTGTCTTAATTGGAGGATTAAAATAAAGCTCAACAAATCCTATCAAATAACCTTTACCCTTCGTTGTAAACCTACCGACTGCCCATCAGTCTCCTTTAATAATGTTGATCTTACCCCGGTCGAACAGATCCGCTATCTTGGACTACATCTGGACAAACGACTAACCTGGAATCCACTGTTTAAGCACTTACTGGACAAACGATCTAAACTTCCATTTCATTATAAAAGATTGTTCTACACGACTGTAATAGGGCCAATCTGGACTTTTGTAGTTGAGCTTTGGGGCTCCACTAAACCTTCGAATTCCTCTAGTATCTAATCCTTGCAATCCAAAATCCTTCTGAAAATCCTCAATGCTTCTTACATTTTCACAAATAAAATCATACATTAAGACCTTAAAGTTGCCTATGTAACCGACCTAACCCAAACCAGATATCATTCCTTCTATTACGAACTCCCTAACCACCCAAATCCACTAGTTTCTAACCTTGCATTCTCTTCCATTTCTGACAATCCCCCGAGGCGCCTGAAAAGAAGATGGCCACGATACCTGCAAATGTAAAATGTCATTACAGTAGTACAACCAAGGTAGTTTCTCTTCACGCCTGTAAGACTCCATTTTAACTGCGATCAAATTTACTAAATGTATTATAATGTACAGTTGTAAATAGCAATAAATAAATTTAAAAAAAGGTTTGTAGGATATATCATGTACTATCAGTACTAATTACTTTGAATAGAAAGGAATCTAGGAAATACTGGCAGCGGAAGGATGGATAGACCCACTTCAGCTCGGCTTAATACTGGATTATATGCGTATCTCTGGTGATTCCAAAAAAATAGTATTGAGCAATTCATAAGACGTTTAAGTTTAGCTTCGAGTTCAAATGATAGTATACCGTATATCTGGCAGCCGTAGTCAAATCGGGGAAAAGCAAGAGAGGAAACTAAGAGTTGACCGGTTTTCAAGTGGGAACAATTCAATAAAAAGGTTCCCTCTTTTAAAAAAATCAATTGAAAAGATGTAATTTTCCTAAAAGAGGGAACTTTTAAATGTATTTTTGGTAACGTTAATTGGCGTGTCACTTGCTCAGCCTCCACTGGCTCATTACCATTGTCGCAGTCAGAAGGATGAGCTGGGATCTCAAAGATCTCTACCCCTCACACGTGGGGGATAGATTGGGCTCAGGGATCCTCAGGTCAGTGTAAATATTGTATGTAAGTGAGTGTAAATGTGACTGGAGCCTATTTTATTTATTTATTTTTAAAATTATTCTATTTTATTTATTTATTTTTTCTTGTACATAGTTTGATTATGTTTAATTTCTTTCTTTTAAGAAATGTTAATGTTTAATCATTATTTTCTTAATCCTTCTGTTTGTATGTATTAGAGAGAGATTTTGTTTATTTTTTTTTATTCTTATGTTATTTTATTTTAGTATGCATGTAATCAGTTATCACTATTACTTATTGTCCAACAATGTTGTGGCAGGTTGTAATATTTATCAATATAAAAAAAATGGGCGTGTACTGTTCTGTTTTGTTTAACGACGTTAAACTTCCCAGGTCATCAATGCCATTTACTTCCTAATAGTTTCCGGCAAAATTCAATTGACTATTTTATGTCACATGCATACATACATATATATATATATACACACATACATACATATACATATATACACACATATGCACATCCGCTTTAATCTTCACACGGAGTATATCAGCGCCAAATCTGCAAAAGTAGCATCCTTTTTGTCACGCCTTATGCCAAACGTCGGAGGTCCCAAAGAAAGTAGTCGAAGGCTTC
>NW_027111482.1:5198-21743 GCF_000696795.3 Halyomorpha halys
CGAAGAAAGTGAGGCGGCACTCAGCCATTTCGCTCCATGAAGTAATGCCTAGCGGCGGTCCCGTGGAGAGGAATGAACAGGTGTAGGGCGGTGGTTTTAGTGGGTAAAAATCCTACACACGGATAGGTACGGGCCTATCCGTGTCTTTTGAAGATCTCCACCGACCCTCGTAAAAAAAAACACATGTATCCTCTAAATAAGGCAAATAAGTAGTTTCTGAAATGATTTTTCCAAAATTATACAAGGGTGAATCTCTTTTTTTTAAATCATATTTCTGCAATTATATTTTGTGATTCCTAAAATTTAAATACCGATTCTATGGTTTTGTCGTCGTTTCTGAGGGCTGATGATATGCCAGGTTCCAATACAACACATGGGCGTGTAATTAATTCAAGATACTAGTATAACTTTTGATAATTTATAACTGCAATCCGCAGGTTCTAGCTTACCTATCAAGTTATATTCCCAGGTAGAGCAAGTTCTTTCAATCACAAGGAATCACAAATTCGAAATGTTTTGAATAAAATCATATTAATTTAATTATTTTTTGGAAGGAGAAAGGATACTGTTAAAATTTACCAGTAAATATATGACAACATTTAAATGTAAGCAAAAGCCACGTTTTAGTCCAAATCAATGAATACGGTAGGAACGCGATACGCCTGGATACATAGGACCTGTAAAATCAGCGGTTAAAACGGGATACAAACCAATCCCTTTCAACCTATCCACCAAACTATTTGGGAAAAACCCATTAACCAAGCTGCTTTGAACTAGAAGCCCTTTCATTGGTTAGTTAGTGAGCCCCGGCTATAAAACTGGATTGGCTGAAGATAGAAATAGCTAGCGGTATTGATGAAATTAATTAAATATCGACAAAACTTGGACTAACTTTAATGCTCTGCTAATTAAAGCTTTTAGGTCCTTCCTAGCCATCTTTTTGTTTATTTTTTCCCTTTCATTTAATTTATAATAGGTCAGACAGACCTTTAGAAGTGGCAATGCAACCAGATACAGAGCATGAATATGTTGACTATTTTTCCAAGCCATTTCATTAGTACGTAAACGCTTTCATGTATGCTGAGACCAAACCGGCTGTCTGTAGCTGAGAGAGTTATGTTGTAGGTATTGCAACATCAGAACTGCAGCGGCGGCGGTTGAATTCGGCCGGAGGTGAGGGGGGGGGGTCGACTTTTATTTCTGCGGTGGTCCACGCAATAAAAACTTGACCCCTCACGAAGGTTAGAATAGGGTGTTATCTCGTTAATAATCCCCAACACTGCCGGTAATAAGTCCCAGTGGAAACATCTTTAGTGTTATTTGTTATTGGAATTTCTATAAATTCAAATGTATTTTTTGAATATATAAATAATGCAAGGGATTTTTATTAAATTATTCCTGATATATACCAAGTAGACGAGCAGCAAATAAAAATGTTTACATTTTTATTTTAATATTTTTGACTTATTAATTCGAAAATGGGTAATTATAAATGTGAATTTCAAGGTTATAAAAGTTTTATTAATAAATAAATAAAGTTTACAAAAACAAAAAGAATAAAACGATATATAATGCAGCAATTGTTGCATATTATTTGCTTTAAACCATGGTTACTAATTTTTGACATGGTATAATATAATATATAATCATACTAGGGTCTTTAGGCACGTGACGGATGTGCGGGTTGGGGCGCAGGCCCCAGTTCGCTCAGTTCGGAGCGTTGTGGGTTCGATTCCCTCCTGGGGTATCGGCGATCCCGAGAAATGAATCTTGACCATCCCACCTTGGTTAGTACGTGGCGGTAACCTAGGTAGCCGTTAGGGGTTGGCAAAAAGGACCACTAAGCCCACTTGCCGGACTTGTTCCCCCCACCGATTACCAGTACCAGTACTAGGGTCTTTAGTATGGACATTTGTTGTTGGTGAAGGTAGTACAACCATTGGTTTATAAAATATGTTCATTGATTTATAGTAGTATAGTTTAATATTCATGAATCATCAGCCCACCAAATTTTAAATGAGTACAAAACTAAATTTTATAACTATATATTTAGCCCACTTGCTCAGCCTCCACTGGCTCAAAACCAGTGACGTGGTGCCCTGGGATCTCAACGAGCTCTGCTCTACCCCTCACACGTGGGGAATAGAGTGGGCTCAGGGATTCTCAGGTCGATAGTGTAAATATTGTATATAAGAGTGTAAATGTGACTGGTGATTATTTTATTTATTTATTTTTTTCATGTACATAGTTTGATTATGTTTATTTTCTTTATCCTTCTGTTGGTATATATTTAGAGAGAGATTTTATTTTTTTATGTAATTTTTATTCTGTTATTTTATTTTAGTATGAATGTAATCAGTTATCACTATTACTTATTGCCAAACAATGTTGTGGCAGATAAAAAATAACACATAAATAAAAAATAACTATATATACAGTTCTGATCTATTCCTGGAGGCTGAAATAAAAAATAACTAATGTGAATTCGATTAATTTAATCAATCTTAAGTAAGATTGTAAGTCATAAGAGATATGGTATTTTTAATGTTTATTCTATAAGTATTTTTATATATTATCAATCATAAATGTTGTTAGATGTATAATTAAAGTAGATACATATATGACTGTTGAGACAAAATGTAGTTGACAATAAAATATCTTCGAGTAGAAAGGCTGCCTCGCAAAGCTACGTTTTCCATCTTATCAAGTATTTTGCCAATAACAGGAGGAAGAAGCACTTTATTTTTCTACATTCCACTTGTTTCTATCTACATTCTATTTATTTTGCCTTGTCCATTGAATGGCTTCCCCAACTTACATCCTGGCTTATACGATCCTCTGCTATTTCAGAACTCTATTCAGGACAGAATCCACTTCGATATCGTAAACCTTAGAGCTTCTATTCTCGTATAAATAACATTCATATTAGCATAGATATTATGACCCAGGACGGAATTGTATTATCCGATTAATAAAAATACATCTTCATATTTAATCTTGAAATGAAAAATAGTTTATTAATCTCGGAATAAGTCCCTTTAGGACAATTATATGGTAAATTTAATTTTATAATGGCATATATTGGCCAAAAATAGTGTGGCTGCTCTTGATTAAAACTTATATTAAAATTGTATATAAATAATTTTAGATACAGAGGGCACCAAATTTCAAAACTAACTGACTAAATATATAAAGAAAAGGTAGTTACAAATTATCTGTACTATTATAATATTGGATTAGATTGGTGAAGTAAAAGGTAGTTAAATAGAAGGGTTTTAAATGAAGGAAGGGTTGGTACATGACGTATGTTTGGTGGAATGGAGTTCCAGTGAAAGGCATTGCAGTTAAAAAATGATTTATCAAACGCAGCAGTTCTTATAAACTTCAGTTGTCATGGCTTTTAATAATTATCTGGTATTGAGAATTATATGTATAAACTGACCTTGATGTGGACACTAGGACATGTGGGGATAGAAGGAAACGAGATGGCAGATACCCTAGCAAGAAGGAGATCAGAAATTATGCTAATTGGTCCTGAGCCATATTGCAACATATCTGGAAGTGCAATCAAGAAGGTTATTGACTCCTGGGAACATAAATAGATGCAATGAAGCAATCAAAGCTCTTTATTGAAATATCAAAGGAAAAGGCAAAATTCTACCTTTACCTTACTAGAAATGATCTGACAACGATAATAGGACTCCAGAGGGGCCACTGTCCCTTAAATATCCTCTTAAGATATTCTTATTATTCTTAAGATGAAGCTGGTGGAGGATTCCACCTGTCGTGGAAGACGAATAAAAGGCACAGCACTTTCTGTGTGAATGTGAAGCCCTTACCTTCTGAAAACTGCAGTATTTGGGATTGGACAGAGTGTACCCTGAAGACCTTACTAGAACAAACACAAAAAAAGAAGCACATCAGTTTCCTAAGAAGCATATGATTCATATGGGATATCTAGTGGAAAGAGGGGTAACTCACAAAAGATCCAACTTGGTCGAAGTGAGGAAGGGATTCACGACTCCAATAAATTTTAAGATATCCAATTATATAAATATCTCTTTCTAAACCTCTTATTTACACAAAATTTGATTAGACCAAGTCTTCCCCAACCAGTTTAATATCCCTTTCATTAAGTTATATATAAATTAATTCTTAATTAGTTGAACTCCATGGATTTATGATGGGATTCATTTGAGTTAGTTGCTGATGCGTTCCATATAAACAAGATATGGCTTCAACTAGAAGTGTTTATGTGATTATAATATTAAAGCCTGTACTGCGCAACTAGAAGTTACATTCGACTCTATCAACAATTGGACGAAAAGCCATCTGATTAAATAAATTATACTTTATAATTATAATTTTTATTAAAATCATTTAATAAAGACAAGCGAATGAATAGATATTGAAAATAAAATAAAAGAAATTGATGAAAATCGTTCCAAAGGGCTACCTTTCATAAGTTGTGTTGAAATAAAAAACGCTCAAATTAAAAAGTATATGGTTTAATAAATGTGCACGTGTTCCTTAAGATCTTTAATATTTATTCCACCGTATTCATCATTTATTTTTCAATTTCAGATTTGTTTTCTTTTTTACTTTTTTTTTAACTTGTTTCTAACTGTACTTTTTTTTTTATTTCTTCCAATTTCAAGAATACGAAAATGGGAGTAAATTATTTAATAATTCAATTCAGGTTCTTTAGACAGCTATCGGGACTTTTTTTTAATTTATAAGAGTAAAAAGTTCACTAAACTTCAACTAATACGAAGTCCTTTATAGGGTTAAATATAGGACCCCGAAAAAAAAGAAGTGGTAATTAAAGAAATTTAGAATAAAAGGAAATAAATTAAAATTTCAACAGAGCGAAAGCATCAGTAAAGAGTAATTGAAACTAAACACTGGACTAATTGGTAAAAAAAAAAAAAAGCGAAAAAGGCCAATGCCCTCGATCATTTTCGAACGTTGGACAAAGGAAATTCTTTTTTAAGAAAAAAACAGTAGATTTGAACTGTGTAAAATAACCAAACCAATGATTAAAATTCAGAATTTATTTATTACTTAACAGTAATATAATTGTATGTATGTGGGGAAAAAATTAGCCAGTGTAACAAATCATAGCGAAAAAAACAAAAATGTTGTTTACGAAGCAGTAGTCGTATCTAATAACCAGCATGTTGCTTAATAAACAACATGCAGTTTTGTTAATTTTATTTCTTAAAAATACTAAATTAATTGACAAGCGAATCGTTAATTTAAGCAGACGAATTTTTAAATTGTAGTTTAAAACAGTATCTATGTTAAAATGTCCAATATATTTTTTGTAGTGTAGAAACATGCCTTAAGCTTTAAGCCTTGACAAATCTTACGACCACGCTTTGGAAGAAAAAAATCTCAACGTGACAACAAAAGGAACATTAAGTTCAATCCGTACCCACTTTAAAAAAATACACCTAATGCACACTGGTATCCATATAAGTTTTAAAACCCTCCTCAATAAACCCTGAATGACAACTAATACTAAACATTCGGACATCAAACGTATCCAATCCAAAATCCTTAGAAGTTAATGTACCCTATTAAGTTTCTTACAGAACACTACACCATGACTTTCATATCCCTTTTGTCCTTGAACTCATACCAACCAAATTCTCAAAATCCCATCTAAATCTTTCTAATCACCTGCCTCATATATCTGCCTCTAGATACCATCTTAAATTTTTCATATAGTATCTTGAATTTCTATTTAAATGTGAGGGTGGAGGCACTTTCCTGAAACATACCTCTTTGCGTTCTACTTCCTTATAACTGTTTATATACTGAAATCATAACTCCCCTTTTCAAACCTAATTAGTTTTATATCTGAAACATTTAAAAGTTTCCTTGTATGTCCTTCATAAAATATCTTTTTTTTTTTTTTTTTAATAATTTATTTATTGTTATATACAACTGTATACATATATACACATCAAGTAAATTTGCTGTAAGTGATATTGTGACATAATACAAACATGTGGAGAATCTACCCATTGATAGAACTACAAAAACATTTCTAAAGGAGAAGATCTCGAGGCCATCTTTTTTTCAGCTACCTAGGAGGATTATTAGGTAGTAAAGGTTAGAAACGAGTTGGTTTGGGTGGTTGGGAAGTTTATAATGGAAGGATTGGTATCTGGTTCTGGCCAAATCGGCAACATATGGGACATTGAGGTCCTGATTTGTGACAATGTAAGGAGCATTAGGGATTTTACGAAGGATTTTGGACTGTAAGGATTGGATTCGAGACGAATTAGATGGTTTAGTGGAGCCCCATAGCTCAACTTCGTATGTCCAGATAGGCCTTCAGTCAGTAGTCATGTAGATCAGTCTTTTGTAATGGATTGGAAGTTTGGACCGTTTGTCTAGTAAATGTTGTAATAGTCGGAATTGACGAGCAGTTTCTTGTCTTTTCAGTCTTGTATGAGGATTCTATGTCAGTCGTTTGTCCAGATTTAGTCCTAAATAACTGATCTGTTCAACAGGAATAAGTGGGGTATTATTAAAAGATACTGTGGGGCAAGACGAAGGTTTACGACAAAGGGTAAATGTGATTTGATGGGATTTATTTTAATCCTCCAGTTTTGGCACCATTCTTCAAGGGTGGTGATGTGGGATTGGAGGGTTTGGGATACAATGGAAGGATCATTATTCACTGACAATAGGCATGTGTCATCGGCATACGTGGTGAGTATAGTGTTAGGATGGGTTGAGATGTCAGCTGTAAAAACTGTATAAAGGATAGGACCAAGGATACTACCGTGAGGTACACCAGCAGACTGAGGAAACAGGGTGAATAAGCGCTGTTGTGATTTACTTGAAATAACCTGTCTGAGAGATAAGAACGGATAATGAGATAATATGTAGGGGGTAGGAATTTAAGGATCTTTATAGCAGTCCTGGGTGCCAGACTCGATCAAAAGCCTGTTCTACATCAAGAAAGACTCCCGAGCAGTACATTCCGCGCTCCAATGAAGGCGAGACTACATCAACCACACGATGGTATTGCTGGATAGTGGAGTGGGATGTTCGGAATCCAAATAAAATATCCTGGATAAAATATCAAAATTCCATTTTGTCATAAAGTGACTTAAAATAAAAGAAATTTTCTGAGATTATTTCTTTAACTTTTATACCCTTATTTTTTTGTATTTCTGATTGGTCGGAGACATAATATCGGTCCTGATTTCTTTGTTCTTTTTAGATGACGGTAAGCATTGCATCACCCTCGTTCTGCGTGTGCCCTCGAATAAGGTATTTATGGGTTATAGAATGAACATTCAGGGCCCTGTTTCATAATAAAGTACAAACTAATACTATTAGTATTGCCGATTTGACTTAATACAATTACACTGGCTTGTACAATAGTAACTTTTACTTTAGTACTTTTTAACTCCTGTAATATGACTAATAGTCCTCCCTATTATGAAAACAAATAAGTATTAGTGTAATTAACACGTTGTTTCTCTATTTGTATTTTGTACTAATACTGTTAGCTTTCATTATGAAACAGGGCCCAGATGTCCAATAGCAAACATGTACAATCCAATCATGTACCAGCAAAGTAAATAATGTTAAATGTAATATATATCTTTCGTTGTAAAATGACACAAAGAACATCTTTGTAGTGCTTAAAACAAGTTCCAATCTTGTCATAAATAGCTGTTGGGGCGATATTGTTTTGTTATAGACGTTAGTGACTTGCTGCAAATCCAAGCCTTGTACGAATGTTTGGTGAACAAAGGAAACAACAGATATTCTATTTATCATTCAATTTATTCTATTTTTGGATAAAAGAGAAATAAAACAGGAAGAGAAATGAAGAAACGTAAATATCAGCAATGTAGGATGTAGATTATAAAAATTATTATAAATAGTACATAACCTGTAAATTCAACTTTATTCTAGATTTTTTATCTGGAACTGTTTATTTAATTACCTATACCTATAATGTCTTCATTAATACATATTTATCCTATGTTAAATAAAAAATAAACTGCTAAAGTTAATTAACAGCATTTGAAATTTATTTGCCTGGAACCGATAGAATTTTTAAATTGTATTAAATTAGTGTGGAACAAAGGAGTGGTTGAAAATATGAGACCTTATCTTCTCATTAATCACACTTATATTTCTTTTAATATAATTATAATTCCCTGAGGGGGCAACTGGGACTAGTGTGTTAGTTTAATTATTTATTTCAATAATATTATATAAGACTGGATATTGGGTGTCTCATAGATAACGGATTATTGCTTATCTGAGTGACTATGTTGGAAGTTTCGCTGTCGCGGTCACTTCTGCGTCTGATTGGAGCTTCCCTTGTCCAGGTAGAATAGTAGGCAAAATGGTGAAGACTATGTACTTAGCTTGAGGGGTCCGGAAGAACGTATTTTTATTTCGGAGGCTGGCCAGCTAGCCCTCGACTCTGGCGTGATGGTAGGGCAGGCCAGGTCCTAGCTTGCATGGTGGAGAGGCTAGGGCGGCATTGCAGTCGTGGCATGGGGTCTTCTGGTGTCCGTGGCAAGGGGGGCATCAGAAAATGAGACCCCCGACCCCGATTTTATATAAATTCAAAAAATTCGGATTTCTTAAATCCGACATTAACAATCTTAGACAACAAGATTAATTATTGGATCCACAGATCAGAGAAATTCTTTAATTAATCAAAACACGGTGAGCACAAATATTCGTCTTTTAGCAGTTCTAATACGATGAAAACTGACAACAAACGTGTAGAACAACCGACGGGTCGGCCACAATTTCAGGCCATCTCATATCAGCTAATCAAAATAAACTATCCAACGACTTGGGCATGCGTGACTCAGCTATTGTTTGGCAAACGTATATAGGCAACTTTACAAACAAAGTAGAACACACGTTCCCCTCTAAAAAAATAATTGACAGTTGTGCCGTTATTCCACCAGAGGGGAAAATAACAAGCATGTTGGTTATAATTATTTAATGATTTTATAAGTACAATTATACCATTTTACAATAAATTAGTAAATGCATTTTTTGAATTTGCCAAGATAATGAAGTCAATATTACAAAAAATTTAAGTTCCGTCATTATCCTTCCTGATTGACAATATATACCTAACAAACAGAACACAAACTACGTACCACCATTTAAAAAATTACATTTCATACAGCATGTATCGATTCAGAGAAAATGAAAGAATGAAAGACGCTAAAAAAAGTGAGTAAGTGAATCCAAAATAAAAGAAAGGCTTTCAAGTTGATCTATAGAAGCCAGGGAGGAATTCTCTCTCTATCCCAGCGCATTCCTATAGCACTGCAGTGTATCCCTCCTCTGTGTACACAAGGTAAGTATCACATAAACAGTATTAAATAAAGCTGTATTTATGAAAAATTATAAATAACATTCTAACAGGAATTTTCATGTTTAATTCTCATTCTAGTTTTGTTTATATTATATTATTTCAAGTAAATAATTCAACTTTTTTGACTTACTAAATAACATCTTTTTTTTTAGTTTATTAATATATTAAATATTATTTTTTTGTTTTATAGTGGGTAATAATTAAATCACTTTTTTTCTCTCCGACTTTAGGCAATTATCAAGGAAGCACGAGCTTCTTCAAATTGGAGGCTACATTTCCCAAGTCAATTATAATATCAATAATAATGGAAGAGATAATGTAAAATGGAGAAAAATGGGCTTAAGCATTTGTACAACAGCTGATAAATCCCTAAAAAGGCTAGACACGGGGTACAATAATTAATAGATATTTACTTTTACAGCCAAGAAATAAAAAGTTTATACTTCATCGTATTATCTATCGCATCCTCTTTAATATCAGGATGTCGTTACCCTTTCATCGCAAACATAATTAACCCGGGATTAGAAATTTGTAGGCTACGAAAATTATACAGTCCTTATTTAATGCTGAAAATTACATAGGAGACTTCATTACAATTAAGAATAATTAAACATAAATGTCATAATTTTAAATCCGACTGGTTAAAATAATGGGTTTAAAATTATAGTAAATTACGGTAATCTAGTTTTAAGATTTGCTTTAGTCAAGGAAAAGAGCTCTCCGTAACTTTATTTTCTAAGGAACTGTAATTTAGTAAATAAGATCGATATTTTAAAGGAGTTCTCTCGGGCTTGACTTATAAGTAACATAAAGAATGCAAGGTCTCTGTAGTAACCTAGACATAAAACATTTTTTAAAAGTTATTTATCAAGAAAAATTATTCTCTGCTACAGTCAAGTGGATATTTATATATTATACTTATATAATAAATAGCAATAATAATTGAGGCTTAGTGAACCCGAAGGTTCGATGCCGATACTACAAATTGTTCTCCAAAATTCAATTGTTCGCCGATAATACAAATTGTCCAGTGACGCCCCACCAAACCCAAATCTACTTAATCAGTCTTATAGCAATCCTCCCATCTACCCTTCGGTGTTTATTAATATTCTAGGGATCCGTTCGTTACTAAATACCATTACCTTACACGCCTAACTTATTCGCTGTAATACTATATTCTGAATTATATTTACTTATATACTATAATACTATATTTAATTATATTTAGGGCGTTCTCTCAATTCAGCGTTCCATAGCCTTCTAGCCTTTTTCATCCTGAATATTTACAATGGATTATGTAGTAAAATCAATTTACCATATAATCCATATATAGGTAAGTGAAAGTAAGAAAACATATAAACAACTTTCTGTTAAGTAAAGATATGAGGAAAAAAATAAAAACTCATTCATTATTCAAAGGGAATTCATTCATTATTCAAATAAGTGAATACAGAAAAAATTAAATTTTAAAAGGTAATAATTTATTTACCCTATTGACAATTCAAATTTT
Organism: Halyomorpha halys; assembly: GCF_000696795.3. Classification (NCBI taxonomy): domain Eukaryota; kingdom Metazoa; phylum Arthropoda; class Insecta; order Hemiptera; family Pentatomidae; genus Halyomorpha; species Halyomorpha halys. Next base: position 16,094 of record NW_027111482.1, read on the forward strand.
TATTTTTGAAAATGAAATACAAGCTCTTAATAATTAGCTAACAATGCCACTGGGGAACAACTGTAATTAGACGACTTCCAAAATGAAGATTGAATACAATATTCAGCGTTAAAAAATTTTTGTTATAAGTCTTTATTTTGCTGATTATCATTTGAGAGATATAGATATGGTAGGAAATAAATGTAACTGGTTTATATGTTCAAATATTTAGTTTCTATGGTAACTTGAACACGGAAAACGATTGAGGAGGAAATAAAAACGACGTTGATGCTCGTTATTTTCAATTTTGAAATTGCCTAAAAGTTAGAATTACCAAAACTATTATCGTTCTCACTATCCTTTACGGATGAAAAACTTGGCCTCTTACTCTGAGAGAAGAACAGCGCCTTAAGGTTTTTGAAAATAAAGTATTACCTAAAATCATTGGACAGATGTATGTAGACGACGATTAGTGGTATCGGCATTGAACCATATGGTTCACTAATTCTTTATTATTAATAATGGACGGACTTTAGACGAAAAAAAAATGTAAATTGAGTAAAATCAGTTTAAAAATATATTTCTTTAATTGATTAAAAGTATTTTTAATTAATTAGATTACATTTATTTTCTTCAACAGATTCTTTTTGATAAAAATATTCTTATTCCAATACTAAAAATGAGGTGAAAACACTTCAACAAGAATAAATAGACTGTTTCTCTGAAAAGATTTTTTTTAATAATAATTCTAATAAAATAATTGCAAATAATTTTGTCATTAACCTTTTTATAAAAATTTGATTTAATCAGATACAAGTTGTCAAAGGGTCAGGAGACGAATTGAATGGAAAGGGAATGACAGCATTCTACTCGATTTAATAAAACGGATAAAAACAATTTAATTTGAATATTTAATAATTCACCAGGGACGGGAGGTGGAAATTAAATTTTTCTCCGAATGAGATAGAAATGATAAAAAGATTTGCAAAACCTCTACCCTGAGTATGGAAATTCACTATTTAACTTTTTATAACATTAACTTCTCTAAATGATTTAAAAAATTCAGAAACACATATAACATGTGAAATTTATAAAACGCCAATATTATAATTATTTTTTGGAACTACTGTTACTTTTTATAAGGTAGGAATTTTTGTAGATTAAGCAAAAAATTCTGTTATATGTTTTTATTTAGTACTATTCTCCATTATTTAAAATTATATCTTTATGAATAAAGTTTTGAAAAAAACAAATTGCGTAAACAAAATGCCTGAATGTAAAGTTAAGACTAACTATAAATATAATAAAATATAAATAATATGATGTAATTAAGAAGGAGACTAGGAAAAGAGTATTTATAATTTATTTGGATTTTATTATTTATTAGATGAAAAAAAATATGTTTTATAAAAATATTTTTCTATATAAAAGTCAATGTTATAAATTATAGGTAATTATAGGGTAGGATCTTCAGATGGGGACAGGATATCGAGGCATCGAGAAAAACTGAATACAAAATATTGACAATAAAAAAGGAAAGATTTCAAAACCATTGATGTAAGAAATAGAATATTTAGTATTTTAATAGACTGTGCATAAATTACATAGTACATATCTAACTTTATGGTTACTCGTTAAAAACATGAAATTGAGTCCGTAGAATATAAAGTTAAATTTTAAAAGAACTTAAAAGACAGGAAACTTCACGTCGATTACGAATATTACAGCAATTTCTAGACAAACGGTCTGAACTTCCAATTTATTACAAAACAATAATAAGTCTTATCTGGATATTCGGAGTTGAGCTTTGAGACTCTACTAAACCTTAGAATTCCTCTCTTATCCTATCCTTACAATTAAGAATCGTTCGTAATACCTAAATTCTCCTTACTTTGGCACAAATAAAACCTTAATGTTCCACACCATAAAGACCTTAATGTTCCACATTTAACCGATCGAGCCCGAACTAGATATCAATTCTTCCATTATAAACTTCCTAACCATCCAAACCCACTACTTCCGAACAATACTTCCTCTTTCATTCCTGACAATATATGAAAAGAAGAAGGCCACGAGACGTTCTAATGTAAAAACGTTATTAGAGTGCGACCAATGGGATAGTTTCTCTACACGTCTGTATCATGTCATTATCATCTAACTTCAAATTTTCTTGATGTATTAGTATATAGAGTTATAACTAGGAATAAAAATATAATAAAAAGAATTAAAAGCTGCACTAATTATATAAAAGCTAAAAGAAAAAGATAAAGATGTGTACGTAATATTCATCTTCCTACCGTCCTATTTCGCTCCTGCCCATTATGGGCAATATCATGTTATTCCTGACCACCAGTTTGGATTTAGAACATCTCATTCTACCATACAACAGAGTCATCGAGTGGTTGATGTCATTACTTCCACATTGGAGCGCGGTATGTACTGCACGGGAGTCTTCCTCGATGTTGAACAAGCTTTTGATCGAGTCTGGCATCCAGGTCTGCTCTATAAACTTCGTCAATTCCTACCCCCAACATTTTTCCTTATAATCTGCTCCTACCTCCCTGATAGAAGCTTTAAAGTAAATCATAACCTAGCCTACTCATCTCTCTTTTCTCAGTCCGCCGGTGTTCCTCATGTAGTATCTTAGGTCCCATTCTTTATACGGTTTATACAGCTGACATCCCAACCCACCATAACACAGTCCTAACAACATACGCTGATGACACATGTATACTTTCTGTAAACAACGACCTAACTAATGCATCACAAACACTACAGGCACACATAACATCTATTAAAGAATGGTGTAAAAACTGGAGAATCAAAATAAATCCTGACAAATCTCACCAGATCACCTTTACGCTCCGTCGTAAACCTCTGCCCTCCTGTCCTACAGTATCCTTTCTAAATAGACCACTAATGCCTGTTGAACAGATTCGATACTTAGGACTCCATCTTGACAAGAGACTTACTTGGAATCCACACACAAGACTGAAACGACAAGAAACTGCTCGTAGATTCCGATTGCTACAACACTTACTTGACAAACACTCTTAACTTCCCATTCACTACAAAAAATTAGTATACACTACAATAATCAGATCAATTTGGACATATGGAATTGAGCTCGGGGGCTCCACCAAACCATCAAATTCTTCCCGCATCCAATCGTTACAATCCAAAATCCTTGATGCACCTTATTACGTCACAAAAAAACTCATTCACAAAGACCTTATCATCGGGACCTTCTAATTGAAATTAATGTTTGAAGTACCACCAATGGGTGGTTCCTTCCCAAGATTTTCAAGTGGATATGAAACATACTACATATTTACCTATTGTATTATTTTGTACAGTTGTAAGTTACATTAAATATATAATTAAAAATAAAAGTTTTACAATAGCATGATATGGACATGTGGGGAATATGCCTATTGATAGAATTTCAATAACATTCTAGAGGAGAAGATCAGGAGGCCATCTTCTTTTCATAAACCTAGGAGGATTATCAGTAATAAAGGAGAAACCAGGTTAGAAATATGTGGGTTGGTAAAACATGAAAGGATTGCTATTTAATTCTGGCCCAATCGGGAACATACGTAACATTGAGGTCCTTATGGATGATGTGATTTGTAAAGTAAAGAGCCTTAAGGATTTCAGACTGTAAGGACTAGATATGAGAAGAATTCAATGGTTTAATGGAGCTCTAAAGCTCAACTTCATATGAGTCTTACATTTATATGACTATAACAAGGCCTATCAGCACCTTATTATAGTCATATAAATGAGTTCTGTAATTAGTTGGAAGTTTAAACAATTCGTCTGGTACTGGTACTGGTATTTGGTGGGGGGAACAAGTCCGGCAAGTGGGCCTAATGGTCTTTTTTGCCAACCCTTGAGAACTACCTGAGTTGCGGCCACGCACTAACCAAGGTGGGAGTGTTAATATCCATTCTTCGGGATCATAGAAAAATTAATGTTAACTCCCCCAGATGGGAATCGAACCCACAACGTTCCGAACCGAGCGCACTGGGACCTGCGACCCAACCCACGGTCGTCACGTCCCTAAATCGTCTGGTAAGTGTTGTAATAGTCGGAATCGACGAGCAGTTTCCTTTCAGTCTTGTATGGAAAACAAAATCGTATGTAGAATCATCTGATCCATGTCATAGATGATCATAGATCCAGTTTCATTATCTATATGATAATTTTTTTTAATTTGTTATTTTATGGTTTTGAGGTACATATGAAAATAAATTAATCTAAAAAAAACCTAATCCTTTTAGGAAAAACCAAGAGTAAATTTATAAGTTTATAAAGCAGCTTTATATTAGATTGCCTTCTCATACACCATAACGATATCGGAAAAGGGAGAGAGAGGCAAAACATGGGGCTGTGGGAGTGGAGTATATACTGCTCTGGGGCTCAGCGGAGGGAGGTAATCTAAACTCGACAATAGTATACTCCGGGAAAAGTTATTCTGGAAAAAAAGTGGGCAACTGCCGAGTGGGGAATGATTGTTATTCCAGAAGAGGATGGAGTTTGAGCTATGGGGCACGTCTACATGTGGCACCGCGATAATATCATACGTACCGAACAGCACTGATTGTCACCAGATTCTCTTCTATATTCGTCAGGACCTCTTCGATATTCATTGGAATTTCTTCTCCCCAGCCCAGCATAAACTTCGGCAACGCCAAAATATTATATAACAGGAAAGCATAATATAATAATGTATAAATAAATAATTGAAATTGTATCCATTTTTGTCTCAAAACATTTTATTTTTCTTATAAGTCCGACGTTTCGGCCAATCCACCCAGGGACATCTTAATACAATTTTGTAACTAAAATATTTAAATACTTAACTTCATGCAGGCTATTCTCCCCAGGTCATAACAACAATTTCTATTTAGTCAACTTTTACATTAAAAACAAAATTAAATTCTATTTATCACAGTTACTTGTTAAAACTTTAAACAAGTAAGGTTGTGATAAAGTTTAAACAAGTGACTGTGATAAATCGAATTTAATTTTGGTTTTAATGTAAAATTTGACTAATTAGAAATTGTTGTTGTGACCTGGGCAGAATAGCCTGTAGATGAGTGTTTAAATATTTTAGTTACAAAATTATATTAAGATGTCCCTGAGGATGGCCGGATTGGCCGTAACGTCGGACGTATAAGAAAAATAAAATATTTTGAGACAAAAGTGGATAAAATTTGAATTATTTATTTAAACAAAATTAACCAGTCTCAAGAAAGTGTAAAGATTATAAATATAATAATAATGTATGTTTATTCTCAGCTCTGCGTCGCGGATTCAAAAACTTTTAACACCTTTGGGCGCAGCTCATCTGTGAGATTTAATTTATGCATAGCTATAACACAGATTAAAAGATGAAACTTTCGACTTAAAATGTTAAGATTGTTAGCTTGCTATCAGTATCATGAGAAAATGTTATTGAAATTTTAGCGGTATAAATATTTATGTAATATTGTTATACTGGAAGATTATTGATTGACCGTGTGTATAGATGAATGGAATATGGTCCGGGTGCGGTAAAAAAAAAACTCAAATAGTAGATAATTATACTATTTTATTGAGTCAACGTTTCGCCCCACGTTGCAGGGCTTCGTCAGGGCTAAAAAAGATACAAACACATAGTTAC
>NW_027111482.1:22608-28129 GCF_000696795.3 Halyomorpha halys
CTGGAGAATCAAAATAAATCCTGAAAAATCCCACCAGATCACCTTTACTCTCCGTCGTAAACCTCTGCCCTCCTGTCCTACAGTATCCTTTCTAGATACACCACGAACACCTGTTGAACAGATTCGATACTTAGGACTCCATCTTGACAAGAGACTTACTTGGAATCCACACACAAGACTCAAACGACAAGAAACTGAAAATTAATAAAAGATAATTGGAATTTTAAGGATTTTTAATGTTAATAGAAATTATTATTTAGATTTGAGTATTGGGAGCGGGTAGACAAAGTGTGTAAGGCGAGCTACTAACTCAATCCTGTGGGTTAGGGAGCCCTCTGAGCTCTGCTTAGCTTCTATCAATTGTTTTAGGCGTTTCGTCCTACGTTAGCTTCATCAGGGCTAAAAAAGACACAAGCAATTAAAATTAAGTAACATAGTAAGAGACTAAGATAACATTGAATAAAAATAAACTATGATCATGATAAAAATGATGTAAAATATCTGAACATTTATATAGAAATGAACAATGTAAATTGAAGAAAAAACAAATAATATTTACAGACAAATGTATAAATAAATAAGATATATAAAAAAAAATATTAGACATATAATGACAAGTGAAATAATAATAAATAAAAAGTGAATAGAAGACGAAAATAAGCGAAATAATAATAAATTAATGATCAAGGAAAATAAAGAACAAAAAAAGGAAAATACCGTACAAAAAAGGAACATAGAGCACAAAAAAAGGGCACTCACCTAACTGAATTAACGAAAGCCAAATTATAGCCTAAATTTAGGTCAAAATCGGTTAAAATGTATCAAGAGGGCAGGGGGTGAGGGAATTTGACAGTTGACAAATGAACTTATATTTGAAAATGAATGCAGCGTGGTGTGAAACCTTGCCTCATAATAAATAGTTTATTAAGTTATTTTATTTAGAATTAATTTTGATCGTCCCCGGACCATTTCCCTATTATTGATTACACAAAGCCAAATATAAATTTTCACATATTATACATCATTTTTAACCACAACAAAGTTTACTTTTATTTTATATATATATTTTTTTTTAGCGAAAATCTATTTTTTGTTTGTTTTTTTATAGATATTACAATCTGCCACACGTAAGTGGGCAACAGGTAATAGTGGTGAATGATCACATTCATACTAAAATAAAATAACAATAACAATAAAAATACATGAATAAATGAAAAAAGCACATACAAATAAATAAACTCTCTCTTAAGATGTACAGAAACAGAAGGATAAAGAAAGTAAACACAATCACACCATGTGTATGAAAAAATAAATAAATGAAATAAAATAATGATAAAAATAATATAATCTCTATTTACATTTACACTCTTATATACAATATTTACACAATCGACTTTTATAATAGTTCGCTACACTTCTTCATCTTCATCACTATCGATGATTGTCCAATCATATATATTTCACATATTTCACATATTCAGGCTTGCCTATACAGTATCAATGACATTTTTTGTGTTTAATGGTAAACATGCTGTGGAGCACATTTTTTTTGTAAGCTCGTATATACAGTATCAATGAATTTTTTTGTGTTTATTGGTAAGAATGCTGTGAATAAGCACATTTTTTTTGTAAGCTCGTATATACAGTATCAATGAACATTTTTATGTTTATTGGTAAGCATATTTTTTTTTTGTAAGCTCTCCTTTACAGTATAATGAACTTTTTTGTGTTTGAATTTTTTTTTTATTCTGTGGATGAGCTTTTTTTTTATGTGAAGATAAGTTTTTTTTTTTAGTTAAAGCTTAATTCAGTAGATTCATTAATCAAATATTTGGTTTTGTTTAGTTTTTAAAAAATTTGGTCTACACTTGCCCCCGTCCTTCCTTATCTTAGAACATATCATCAAGACAGTTCAATAAATAAACCGGAAAAAACGACATGGTCCTTGTAGATGTAAGGTTTACATAAAAAAAACATTGTAAACTATTTATTCAAATATAGTACGACATAAATTATTAATAAGAAAAACAAATTCATGATTTCAGCAACAAAAGTATAGAACACTTGGATTAACATAGTAAAGATTAGTTTTTAAGTTTTTCTCTCTCTATTGCTCTATTTTTACAGTTTTTTCTCTTCTTCGGTAGTTTAATACTTTTTTTTCGTATCCTCCATTGAAAAATAAATAATAAATAGGTGCAAAAGATGTTAGTAGAAGTGTGCTACCTTCTTCTACCCATGGTTACTTAAGGGCTATTGCAGGTATACACTGTGTGAGCAGAATCGACGACGCCGTGTGCGTAACGGTAGTTCAATATTTTTTTTAAATTTTTTATTTTCAAATCCTCTTTATTTTTATATATAGTTACAAATACAAATTTATAATACAATACATAATAATATATATACACAAATATACATAATAACTTAGCTGTATGGCAGTATAAGATAGGTTACAGGGTGCGCTGAAGGCCGTTTTATGTTGGTAACATAATAGCTGGGGGCTTACATAGAATGGGTTCTATAATAAAACCAGTAGTTCAATAATAAAACAAATCAATATAAATATCATAGGAAGGAAATAAATTTTTTGGGAAACCCATATTTTTAATGGAAAATTAAAAATGAGAAATACTAAATCATTGAATTGGTACCCGACATACCTTAGCTCCTTTGATATATTTATAATTATTTTATGATTGGAGAAAATATGTGAAAATGCTTTAAATAATTTTATATAAATTATTTTAATTAAATAAGAGCTTTTAATAATAGATTTTATTAGAAGGGTAGTGGATTTCTGAATAAACCTTTGATAAGTTTTGAATAGCAAACAGAAACATAAAGATACTAATTTCAAAACTTACAGATATGAATCCAACCTTTTTCATTAATAAATTAATGGATAGCACTAATTTAAAAATAACTAATCTTAATTTGTATATTTTTTCCCTATATTTCCCTATCTTTAGTAAATTACTTAAGGAGTGGACGTAGAAACAAATAAATATATTTTGTAAATTAATTAATTAAGTCATTAAAAAATTGGCTATAAATTTTACTAAATGTTCTAATACATAATTGAAGTTTGGACCAATATTTTACACTCCGATAAACTATTACGGAATAGAAAGTTGTTGACTTTGTTGACGTCGACCACACTCTGACAAAGTTAATCGGAGTTTGGCGATCGAGTAACTAATATTGCATCGGTTAGTTACAGTTCGCCTATTTCTGAAATAGAAAACAGAAATTTCTAAGTTATTACCAATCAGCCTTATTATTTTATTATAAGAATTGGGTAAAGCTAAAAGGTAATTAAAAAAAAATCAAAGAATATATTAGTTCTTTATACTAAAATAAACATTTTCTAAAAGGCATGTGTCTGGGTGTATAGGCACTGTGTACTAACCCCAAGGACCCGGGTCCGAATCTAGCTGTGACAGATAGCTATTATTTGTATCACTTCGGGAGCCCTACGGGATCCACCCCCATAATTGGATACCCTTGATTGAGTAAAAATCTGGTGGTCAAGCGGGATTCTGATCAACCGACCTCCTTGGACAACCGATAGTCTAGTAACAGTACTTTCTAACAAACTACTGTACCTTCATGCGTAGCAGTGATGCATTAACTTTCATGCATATATTTGTGGATCATGAGAATCAGTCTGTCGGCAATAAGGCGACTATATTAGGGCGACGTTTCGCAACTTCATTACTATTAACATAAAAAAAGAAATAGACAATATAAATAACAGACTGACTACTTGTTAGAAGAAGAACAGTTACGTTGTGAAAACCAAAAAAAAATAACCCACATTTATCTTTCTCCATTTCACCTCTATTCGGTTCTGGTACACACCTAGAGTTGTACCACATCAATGTAGAACACACTGTAACAGACAATTGTATATACAAGTAATATTTATAATCAATTAGCTTCTTTTCGGCCAATACTCCCATTGGAGTACTTATCGCCTAACCATGGTTGGGGTCAAGTTATTCATTTTGTGGGACCACCACTGAAATGAAAAAAGTCATCGCTCCAGACTGGCCCCAGCAGATCTCAGATCGGTGAGACTGCGCCTAACCACCTGAGCTACGGACAACCCAGTTAATTATCTTAACTTATTCTTTGTACACAGTAGTCTTATAATTAATAAGTTGAAGAAATTCTTTTTTTCAAAGAACTCTGTTTTTTTTTTCTTTTTCATTGTAGGACATGACTATGCAAACAATAAATATTTGGTTTAGCATTATTAAGTATTCATGAATTCGTTGAACAAGTGGGTGAACTGAATACATTATATCTAGTCCTTGAAGAGCGCTAATGGAGTCCGATATTACTATACTGCCATTTGGTATATTTGTCATACAAAAGTAAAGGGCGGATGCTATGGCACTTAGTTCTGCGGTATATATATATATATATATATATATATATATACAGTTTTCTCTTATGGGTTGTGTTTGGTGTCACAAAGGCAGATCCTGTTGCGTTATCTGACTTGGAGCCATCTGTATATATAGCGGTATGTTCTGATAGAGTTTGTAGCAGTTCTTGGAACTTTGCTTGATATTTTGACATTGTTGTATTTTGTTTGCGGTATTTGGATAGTTGGAGATTTACATTTGGACGTTGGTAGGTCCAGGGGGGCGTGTTATTTTGTGGTATGTTGGTGGGTATTGCTTTTAATTCTGTGACAGTGACCGATAATCGTTCAGCGAGGGGTAGTGTTGTATTTATCTTCTGCTGGAACTGTCTAGAGAATTTAGGATTGAAAATGTACTTATAAGTTGGATGCGAGGGTTGCAGGTATAGCCGGGAAAAATAATTTGTAGCTAATAGTTGTCGTCTAAATAGTAGGGGTAATATTCCAGATTCAGCACATAAACTTAAAATTGGACTGGTCCTAAAGGGACCTGTGGCAATGCGGAATTCCAGTGTTCTGAACGGTGTCGAGTTTGGCTAGGCTTTGGAAGCGAGCTGAGCCATACACAAAACTTCCATAATCAAGTTTGGAGTGGATTAAGGCTATGAATATTTTCAACATCATTGATCTATCAGCTCCCCATGATGTTTTGCCGAGGACTTTTAAGATTTTAATTTTATCTATGCATCTGTTTCTAAGTGTACTGATGTAGTTGTTCCAAGAAAGACGCCTATCGAATATGAGGCCTAAAAATCTACAATGTTCGACATACGGTAACGAAGAATCTCCTAGGGTGAGTTCTGGGGATGGAGGTGTCATTCTATTTCTGCTGAAATGAAGACATTTAGTTTTTTCGGTTGAGAAGGTAAGACCTGAGCTGTTTGACCAGTTTTTTAATCGATTAAGAGCTTCTTGTAATTTGATTTTTATTTGGTTTATATCGTTAGAGCGGCACATAATCGCTAGATCGTCCACATACAATAAAGTTTATAAACCGTCACCTCAACAAAGTTTGCTTGTTAACTGATTCTCAAGATCCACGAACATACATAATACAATAGGCAAGAACAATGGTATCAATATATG
>NW_027111482.1:30464-32465 GCF_000696795.3 Halyomorpha halys
ATATTTGTGCTTATGAATTACAATTCAGCAACAACAACAATGAACTTTTTTATTTTTCTGAGCTACATTGATTTAAAAGCTGGATTCATCATTGATATATTACTTCTTATTCTTATTATTTTTATTCTAAAGGTGTTTCGTAAAAATCTAAAAACTTCATGTTTTTCTCAATCACTAAACTGAATCCAATGATGAAAATTGGTAGGACATTTTATAATAAATATTTCTGTACATATATATCGTGAAATCGTGACCAATTTATTCAAAAAATTACAGTTTATGAATTTATGAAATATTTAACCGATTTCAATCTAATTATATGATTTTTTCTTATAAAAAGTTTTGGTTAAACACATAGATGAAGATTCGATATGATATACAAATCTGATTTGCAACTGTACATTTTTTGAATACGCTGACAATTTTTATTATACATTCATATAATTATGACTCAGATATAAAAGAACAGTTTATACAAAAAGAGATATAGAATTAATGTTATGAGCATAAAATGAAAAATAACTGCTTTTGTGAACTTGACATTTGAATACGAGTAAACAGCCACCGAACGGTACTTCGAGCCAAGAAACACAAAAGCTTCTAGAATGAAAGAAGTGTTGGTTTTCACTTTGTGTAGGTTAGCTCTTAAAAGCGGGAAGAGAAAGAGGAGAAAAGACGGCGAGGCGGAAATCGAGAGGGAATAAGGAAAATGAAAGGGCTAAGGAAAGGTGTGAGCTTACAAGGAGCCGCCCAACAAGGGATTGCCTTCCCTTGCCCTCTGAAATACTGCACCTGATTTTAGACATTCGATGGCTGTTCTCCGGGGTGGATTATATCTATTGTAGAGCTATCTGTGTATCGGGGATAAGAAAGGGGGAAAGGAAAGAAAGGAGCATCTTGTTCTAAATAAATGCTATATATGAAATGAATATATATATATATATATATATTCTGGGATAAATGTCCCCAAAAAATGTATACATGGTTCACTTCTGATAAGATTAATTCTTTCGCAAACATTTAAAATGTTTCAGTCGAAATTACATAAAAACCTTACGTTACATTATAATTAATAATAGTATTCAATAATAATGGCTATATACATTGCTCACAATGATACGGAGGTTTGTTTATGTACTAGGTGAGGGAATATGTGTTGCTTAAAGGAAAGAATGGACGGGCATTGGGGAATGGAGATAGGACAGGACGAGGGTTCCAGAAGGAGATTGCACGTATAACGATGGATTTGCAGGAGGAGGCAGTTCGATCGGTAAAAGGATAAAAGGATATTAGGTTTTTGAATTTTAAATAATTGGAATAGGAAAACACCAAGGAGGTATTGGAAAGGTTTGATAGCGCCGCTTCAACTCGGTATACCAACGGAAGATACGAAAGCGTCTGGGGAACCCGAAGACAAATGTTACGATAGCCCTTCGTAGACCCAAGGAACCGTAGTCCAATTGGTAAAAAATGAGAGAGGATACAAGGATCTGACGGATATTCTGAGGAATGGAATCATGGAATCTTAGGAACTGTTTTAGTACAGTTATGGCCGAAGATGACTCCAAGGTTTTTCATTTTGGAGTAATAGCAAATCCATTATAAATTAAATTATTAGGGTAAAAAATTTCCAGGAATATATTAAAAACATTATTTTGGAAGAAGATAGTTGACCTATGATGTAGATTGCAGGGAAAAATAGTAAAACTATTTTGATACCATTATTGACCGCCACCCAGAATACCTTCCTACAATTAAAAACTTTACCGTTAACTGCACTTAATCTACTCAAATCAGAACTTTGTATCACCTATTTATGTAGTTATTCATAACATTGCACCTCACATGAAATGGATGACAAAAATAGTAATTTTTTTTTTTTTTTTTTTTTTAATAATTTATTTATTGATATTTACAACTGTATACACATATATACAACAAGTAAATTTGCTGTAGGTGACATAGTGACATGATAAAAACATGTGGAGAATCTACCCACTG
>NW_027111482.1:33220-50434 GCF_000696795.3 Halyomorpha halys
ACGTGGTGAGGATTGTGTTAGGATGGGTTGGAATGTCAGCTGTGAAAACTGTATATAGGATAGGACCAAGAATACTACCCTGAGGTACACCAGCAGACTGACGGAATAGGGATGAATAAGCGCCGTTAATAGTAATTTAAAATTACATTACTGATGGTTTCTTTTTTAGTCCATTCTGTTATTAAGCTCTTTGACGAGTAACATACATGTCCAAATATTTTAATTTTCCCTCCTGCTCCAACTCTATTGTGAAATTTAATCTTTCATGTTTGTTGTTTTACGCTTCTAGAAATTTATTAATATTATTCTTTTCCAAATTAAAAAATATATCATCCACATATTTGAACATATATTTCAATGATCACATTTATTTCATTTGCATCATATTATCATATATTTCAAAGGATGTTTATTGCAGATACATACTTGAATTGGCACCCTGATGCTTTGCATTATTCGGTGGTAGAAACTTGATAATAATCTTGTATTGGTGATTTCAAAATCTTTGATTTTCTGAGCACGTAATCCGTTAGTACGTCTCTCTGCCGCTTAAAATAATTATAATTATAGAAAAAAACTATTAACTAATGAAAATTCTACAACTCTATAGTAAGGAAATTTTACTTTTGCCTTGAACATTTTTCCAACTCTTGGAGAAAAAGCTCATCAACAATAGCTACAACTGTTTCGTTGGTACCATGTTCTCCCCTACAATACTACTATATATTATACTATATAATATTCTCCCTTAATATATTACTATAATAGTAATCATAATGTGAACTACTACAACACATGAAAGGTCGGGGGCTCAGTACTTTGTAAAAAAGTAAGGTTTTTAGAACGGGTATACAAGGAATTGATTTGTTTATAATCGTACTCAACCACCAGATGTTTCCCTACACACATTTATTCCGGATTTAATGAGGGTATTTATAATCAAGTTACTTAAAAATGTATTCCTGAATCATGAAGAAATTATAAAATATCATTAAACTAGTATGATGTAGTATTTTCTTTAGTGCTTTGATAAAAAAATAAGAGAGAAAATATATCCGCTTCTGCTAGCATGCTTAAATAAATGAACAATGACAGACATGGTGGGTGCCGCTGGTGTTGCTAGCGCAATTTCCAGCCATAATTTATAGTCAAGTCGAATTATGATGGAGCACGCTGCCTCAGCATCCATCATGGACTAACCGGCCCAAACCCTCCACTGCAAAACCTGCTTCCCTAATACTATAAAAATATTTATTTTTCTTCACCTTTCGTTTTCTTATTTCCAATGATAAGAGACAAAAGTCATTAATTATGTATGTACCAACTCAAGACTCCATAATTAAATTTGTACGTCTTTTATTTCGGAGATGTGACCAACAACTTAAGAAACCTAACCACAACCCGAAGACTTAAGCCCAGGCTTCAGCAGGACATCCTGTTATAAATTCTATATTTATCAGTTCTGTTATTGTCACTCTAAAATTTTATTTTATTTTAATTTTTTTTTTCTATTAGAAGTAAATTATTTTTTCTGTTAAATCCATTAATGCCATTGTTTTTGTTATTAATTTTACTTGTATAAGTATTATTATTAAAAGAGTACATTTTAATAATAATATATATATAGAAGAGTGGGGTAACTCCAAGGACTCGAGTTCGAATCTGGTGTAGATAATTAGTTATTCTGCTGTCAACCCTGTGGATAATAGACCCCTCCTGGGTCTACCTCAGTCTCACACAGTGGGTATTATTCATTGGGGAAAATCCTGGTAGTTGAGCATGATTCTGACCAAATCACTTTACACAATCCTTGTTTTAGTAACAGTTACAGTGAACCCCTAACCCTTTATTGGTTGTAGTGGTATAGATATATATTCAATGACTTATCACTATATTAGTGAGCGACTGTTATTACAGTAACCGCATGAAATTCATATTACTAAATTTGAAGAAAATAATATGACTTTAATTCCGGCTAATTAATGTACCGTGACCAGTAAATCATTCTCAATACTCAACATTTAAAAATATAGATTTCATCAACAGAGTTTTCTTAAATTCGATTGTTCAAAATTGTCTATCTTTCTATTATATAAAAAAATTTCAGTAATCGCCGTGTAACATCCTATTTTATATCATAACGTGTAATAATTAAAATGGTTCGTGAAAAATTTGATTTTTTAAAAAACGTATTTTGGAAAAAAAAAAGAACAACAAATTAAAAAACGTGTATGAAAGTCAGAAATTGATAAATAAGAGAATAGTTGAAAACTTAAATTCTGAACAGATATGAAAAATTCGAACTAGATGGTGAGTTAAAACTTTAAGCCTGAACAGTTAGAAAAGAAGCACAATATAACGTACAAAAAATATTAGAACTAAAAGACTAAAATTAATGTTGGGCTTATATGAAGTTGCACAAGTTTTATATACCATCTGAACTACAAAATACATGTAAATTACTGTTATAAAATTAAAGCAATGAGTTGTACAATTAAATTGACAGTTGTATAATTTGTAAAATAGGAGTAACCCCCTAGTAATCATAAAAATAACTATGGTACTAAAAAAAAAAAAGATTAATTGCTTATTTCAGTTTTGTCCTATGAATCTGCAACAAATGCGAAAACTACATATAAATTCTTGACTAAATTATAGAACAATATTTTCTTAAAAAATTATTCCACCCCATAAATCGTAATTTTCCCTTTAAGGTTGATATATAGCCGATCTGGAAATACTAAATATGGAGCGAGCCTTTGTAAGGATTATCTTTTCAAAGGTTTTTATTAAAGGGTTGGATAATTTATGTTCTATTTGCATAAAAATAAATATTTATTATCAAAGGATCCAACCCTCTCCATTGTTTGTCCTATCCCAACTCAACCATTCTCACAATGGGCGACCTCTTTTTGATTCTTTTTAATAAGCTTCTATAGGATAAAGGGTAATTTTAGGAAATTACATTTTTGGGTTTGGGGAATATTCTTGAAAATAACATTTGGGGTACAAGTCCCTTCACTATCCTATACAAGAGATTTAATTATCAGTAATTTTTTTAAAAATAAAAATAAAATGAGACAGAATGAACAGTTATTACATTTTAAGCGATATGATTTTTCATATAAACAGTTGGGCATTTATATGATAGCTGTAAACATTCGTCTATTTGAATTTTACACTAATAATAAAAAGCGTATAATGGAAAAACTTTTTTCATGATCAAGATATAAGAACATTGATGCTCTGCCACACATAGCTAAACACAAACACTAAATTCTCGAATCAGAAAATTATTTATTTTTAATTTTAACAAATTCATATTAGTCTCTAATTACAATAAATAAATAATCGATGTCTCTACTAAAAGATATCAAAAATTTAAAATGATTTATTGACAATATAAACATTAAATATCATATTGGGGGAAGATAGTCCGGTTGGTGGTCAATAAAGGTTTCAAAATAGGCACAAACAACTATTTATTGTTAACCAAGGTTTCGCTCCAGTTACTAGGGCTTCGTCAGGGCTGATAAAAATCACGCTCTGATGTCAACTTTTATTGACCGCCACCAGAACTATCTTCCTCCATTATACCATATTTCATACAGTCAACTATCTTCTACCAACATTAAATATCATTAAAACTAAGAATTTTGTATATTAATTTATATCTTCTTTCTTAAGCATAATGATTTTAAGTTCAAAAAAATATGATTTAGCTCCGTACGGAAATGTCTAAAGTAGCGAATAATTATTTTGAAAAATCCATACATTTTTCTACAGGCCAGAGTAGTATCATAAGAATTTGTACTCTTTACGATACTGTTACAAGTTTGACGTTACCATAAAAAAATACAAAAAAAAAATGAAATAATAAATTAACTACTTAGTATGATAAAATTAACTGTTTATTGTGCAATTCTCCCCACTCCCCTGCCCTGTTGATATCTTGCATCCGCCTCAAGCTCATTCTTTCGGTTTCCATTATTTATTTATTTTTTAATCATTTATTTATTGTTATTTACAACTGTATAACATATATACAAACAGTAAATTTGCTGTAGGTGACATAGTGACATGATACAAACATGTGGAGAATCTAACCATTGATAGAACTCCAATAACATTTATAGAGAAGGTCCCGAGGCCATTATCTTTTCAGACGCCTAGCAGGATTATTAGGTAATGAAGGAGAAGCCAGGTTAGAAAAGAGGGGATTTGGGTGGTTGGTGGTTGAGAAGTTTTCCATGGAAGGAATGGAATCTGGTTTTGGCCAAAGTTTACTTTTGTTTTGAGTAATCTATTCTCTTACTTTGTTACATTATTTTAGTTGTTTTTACATTTTTTAGCCCTGATGAAGTTCTGAAAAGTTGGTCTGAACGTTGGCTCACAATAAAAAGTTAATTTAGAATTTAAATTATTGTTACTGCACCCAGACCATCTTAATTTTATTTTATTCTTTTAATAATTGTATATTTTAACCTAATAATGCTCCTTAAAAATAAAATAATATTTTAATATATTAAATGATCACACAGCTTATAAAGTATAAGTTATGAACTTAAAATTAGGGAAAATGAGAAATCAGTCCTTTTAAGCAAAGAAGATTAAAGAGCAGATATTTAAATATTTGTATATGAATATTTTCTTTGGTTTAATTTCTTAAATAATTATTTACATGCAATTAATTAAATAAACCGTTAATCCATTATTTTTATAACCAACTACCTAATTCGCCTATTGCTTGATTTGAAAATGTACTATGTATGGATTGAGGGGGTACAATTAACAATTTTGTATAAATTTAGTAGAAATGAAACATTTCCCTATTTATTATAATGACAAGGTCTTAGCTACAAAATTTAAAAATATATATATGTAAAACATTCAACATGCCACATCATTATTAATAATTGTCCGGTTTCAATAATTTTTTTTTTACGTTGCGAATTTATTCTCGCATTCAAATAACACCTAATAAATAATTTAAAAAGCAATATTCAGATAACCTATCTTTTAATCTCTCTCGTCAGGAGGGTATGAAGAAAAAAATAAATAACCTATCCTATTTTTTTATACACATAATATGAAAAAATGTATACATTTTGAGTTATTATCAATTTGATCTTAACTTTTTCACTACTTCTAACTTTTACATATTCGAATAAATTCGAATCGTAATTAAAAAAAAACGAATATGATTTGATTTTTCCTGAAATATTATTTGAATATAAAATAATTGAGTGGAATTAAAAATATTTGTTTTCTATTTTTCAGATATCGATTGGAATGTAGTAATGTTGAAAAAATATATACTTTCTGAGTTATGCACCAATTTTGGTTGTGAATTTTTCACAAAACCAAACATTTAGAAAAAACCAGCGTAAACCAGTTAAGAACTTTTGGAGATCTAAGATCAGCAACAAACGAGCATTAGACATTAACTAATATAGATTCATTACAAAAATATCAAGATTTAACATAATTTGAATTTACTTTAATATTTATTACTTACAGTCCATCATTTCGTCAAGCCTTCGAAAATAATAAAATTCCACGAATAAGAGAATTGGCCCTTAAAGACTCGGAAGAATCCATAGACAAAATAATAAAATTTCTCAAAGAAACACAACTGTATACTAAAATATAATCCACCAATACCGACCAATGTAAAAAGGAAATAGTCTACATTCAACTATAAGTCAAGAAGATAGATGAAGTAAAAAGGGTGTAATAACCTAGATGTTGATCGCCCTGAATAAAAATCTAATCTAATCTAATCTTACAGTCCAAAATCCTGTCACAAGTCAAATCATCCATCATGACTTCAATGTTCCATATGTTGCCGATTTGGACAGAACCAGATACCAATCCTTCCATGATAAACTTCCCAACGACCCAATTCCACTCTTTTCTAACCTGCCTTCTCCTTCACCGAAAAGAAGGTGGCCTCGAGATCTTCTCATCTAGAAATTTTATTGGAATTCTATCGGTGGGCAGATTCTACACATCCACTTTGTCAGGAGATTGTATAACTAACACCAAATTGTTGTAAATATTTTAATAAAGTTGTAAAAATCAATAAATAAACCTTAATAAAAGTTTAATATAGTTTGAATTTAGAACTTTATTACGTTTAATATAAGATTACACTTTTTTTAACTCTTTTATCTAGGATATTTCCTTCCATTTATATTTGTTTCAAATGTATTATGAATTTCATTAGCATATCTAAAATGAAACTATTTTCTGAATAATACATGTAATGATCCGGTTATTAAACGTATAAAGCAATATAAGTTACCATTAAAATATAACTTAACTATTTTTAATTCCAAGATAAGTAAAGCTGTCACTCTAGGGTTCACTTGGAAATCATCATGAATACACTGAATAGATTAAGACATAAAAGAGTAGCGATCAATGTTTTATTATCTTTATTTTTTTATAAACATAATATCTCAAAACAATAGAAGATTTTTTTAAAAAGTATAATTTAATGATATGTTTGAATCGAGTGAAATAGTTGATGACTTGTTGTTTTGTTTTTCTTATTTAAATCTCGATCGAGGAGTTATTGGATATGTATGTATTTTGTATAACTTGTTTTTTTTTAAAGTTATTATTAAAAGTGCTTTATATAAAAAAGAATAATGGAACAACAGGTGCGGAAAGCCTTAGAGGGAACAGCCGAGACACTAGATCCAGAAAGCCCGCTATATTTATGTAATGGCTACACCTAAAGTAATTCCTGCGAGAGGAGCGTACGCAGAATGTATTCAGGTCGGGAGGTAGGCATAAATCGGGGGGGATGGTGCAGGTGTACGGGGGACTGCCGCGGTCAGGTAAGGCATCTCTTCTTTAAAACTCTCTCAGCCAATTGTCTTACTTTGCATACAAAAAAAAAGAGAGAGAGAAAAGAAAATGGATGCTGGTATCTTGTTCTTCCTCCTCCTCCCCTCCACCCAAGAACTCCTAGTAGAAAATGAATCGCTGGTATTATCTCGAAACAGCCCTACATTATGGTCTTTAAGCCCGAATTTTACAACCCGTTCGTCCAACCTCCATCCAAAGTCTTTTAACGAATGCCTCCAATTAAAACGGGGAAATAATATATTTTGGGCTGTTTTTGGTCTCACTGTGCCAGTTCTAATGCCGTTCTCTCGACTAGCGTGAGCGATAAATTGCTGCTCTAATTCACGCAGGATGTTATTCGTTAAAAGTTACTACTGCACTAATGAGAAGCATTATGCAAAGCATTCATTAGCTAACACGAACTAAAATAATTGTATCCATCAGTTCAATTATTCAATATTTTGTAATATTTAAATATAATTACTAAGTGCTTCAATTCAGATTGTTAAGAGCACATTAATTGGGAAAAAATCAACTTTGTGTGGATAATCAATTGAATATCGATAAGAATCGATTTTTATTTATATAAAAATGGATGTGATGATAACAAAAATCTTTATGATTCCTTTCAATGCAATTTGAAATCGAAATTATAAATAGTAGCTCTTCCACCAGGGACCGGAGAATACAGATTTCGTAAAAGATATATGATCTTCTTTTTGGGCCGCCCGTAGCTCAGAGGTTAAGACACAGTCTTACCAATTTGTTGTCTATTGGCGGTGCCGGTTCGAAACCGGCCTGGGGTGTCGACTTTTTTCATTGAGTGGTGGTCCCACAAAATGAAGAACTTTTTATAAATTAACCTTATAATGTACACATTAAAAAGCATTTCGCGCGTGGTAATTGATGAGAAAACAATTGCGTTCCTTCAGGATAAATAACTACTACCAAAGCGAAAGATTATGAGGAAATAAAAGAAGAAGAGGTAGAAATCTGAATAGCATCTTATTTAGTAGGATTCATGAACCGCATTCAACTTATAGAAAAATATGTGTTTTCTCAAATTTTAGTTAATATGAAAGATTTTTGGTTAGAAATAAATTAAAATTAATAAAATTAGTTTTGTTTACATAAACATGTGTATTTAATAATTTAATTTATAAGAAATGGCGATATAATTAACGAGTGTTCAATGATACTTAACAGATACTTCCTCTGTTAAGTATCATTGAACTGATAACAGAAAATTTATAAAACTATTAATGTTTTTGTTTAGTTTGAAACTCTGTAGGCGGTCAACCATTAATCCTTGAAAAATATTTATGGAGAAATAAAAGTGCACACCTAAATAATTTCTAAATGAGTCGTTGTGTTTTGAAAATATGTACTCCGAAGACATTACTAACCCGGGAGAGGTGTAGTCGTGAGCATTTTGTTTTATTACGTCTATATTTTCCTCGTATTTCATCTGCTTTGTTTATACTTCTGTCTATATTCCGTTAACTTTTTGATGTCGTTATTGCCACGGTTACCTCGCCGAGGGAAGGACTTTTGGCTCTGCACTCAGAAGTCATCCTTATCCCCCAGTGGAGCGGCCCTCCCGGTTCTTGTACCCCCCGGCCAGCGGCTCCTGGGCAAAAATTGTCCCTCAGCGGACCTAGCCCAGCCCCTTATAATGCCATATGCCAAAGGAAGGGCAATATTATATGTATATTTATATACATGTATATATCAATATTGTTATCTATATATTTACAATAAAAGAGGTCAGAAAAAAAATATTTTTTTGTAATTATAAAATCCTTTAATGGTATCAGTAATTCTTTTTTTATTCTTCACAAAGATACAAATCGATCTGAATATAATAACCAATAAGAAAAATGAATACTTTCTCGTCTATATTCCAAAAATATATAATGTTGTTTATATTTTTTTTTTTACTTGAGGAATCTGGGAATCAGTAGTTTTAATCCTTTCCATGTTATATATATATAAAGCAACGTTTAAAAGAAAAAAACTTTTTTTTTTAAACGGTTGATCTAGTGCTCTAGAAATTGTAAACGGTATATATATTCAAATTCTAGACAAACATAAGAATACTAAAATTGAATAGCTAACCTCAATGTTTGACCTCCCTTTATATACTGCCTACTGACTTCTGCTTTCAATTCCCACAAAGGGTTCTTCCTCACTACTCCAATCTCATAGAAAAAAGAATGGGTCCAGATAAAGTCTGAAGAAAGGACTACAAGAAATCAAACCAGAGATTCGGAAGGGAATCAACGAAAATAGTCTAAGAGGCTAAAAATAGCAGTGATCATTTAAAGTACAGACGTATATGTTTATAATTGTCATATTTAAGCAGCTCAGTCATGCACATGGCCATTTCCATTTTTTCAAAAATTGAGTTAAACATTGTTTCTGCCAGAAGGTTTTAGCCCATATGCAATTGTAAAGCTCTTTAGTTTACAAAATGACAAGATGAGTGTTAAAAATACGCTCAAATACGTTTTTTCTTTTTTAACATAAATAAATAATAATAAAAACGGCCTGACCCTGTGGACCTGGTCAGGAGTATTCCGGACGACCACGTGGCTTTACAAACAATACCAACACTTTTTTGCAATAATAATAATAATAAAATGATAATTATTTTATTTACTATTATATCTTTAGAGATTTAATTTTTAGTATGAATGTGATCATTTATCACTATTATTAATTGTCTAACAACGTTGTGGCAGATTGTAATATTTATCAATAGATAAAATAATTATACTTATTCTCAAACTATTACTCAAAATATTTTAGCCATTATGGTGAAAATTTTTTCGGTTTCCTGACCGGTTCGGTTTGACAAAATAAAAGTATATATTTCGTACATAGACAATGATTATATAAAATGAGCAGTGTGCTGATGCATTCTAAACAGTAGAATTCACAAAATTTGAAATTAAGAATTAAGCAACTCACAGGAATATTCCTGTAACATCATATTGCTGGTAGATGGGGGGCTGTGTTTTATAATCTTAATTTTTCCAACAATTTTAATTGAATTTCCCAACTATATTCACTGAAATTTGTTTTTTTTCATAAACATATTTTTGAAAACTGACCTCTTCCCATAGCATTTACAAGTAATTTTGAGTAAAATAATCTCGTTTAATCATGTTTTACCACAATTGGAGTATGAAGTAGCTTTTCAAATTTCCAATTATGGGAGGAGGGATGACAATTTTTCCCCATTTCCATCATAACAACGCAAAGGGTATTTTATCAGAGAGGCTGGCCAAAAGGCAATTTTTGTCCTAAAATCCAAATAACATCCAAGTCCTGCATATTATTTTAATTGACTAGCCAGATCATTGGAGTATTAGTTTTTGATTAAATTTAAATGAAATCTGTACCGCTACAACCCATAAAGGGTGAAGGATGTAGTAGATTGTAAGGTTGTACTGTTACAAGACCAACGGTTGTATAAGGGGGTGATTTGGTCAGAATAACGATCGAATTAGTTTTTGATTACATAGCAATAATTTAATATTATTAGTTTATTCTATCATTGATATTTGCTAATAATTTAATACTGTAAAGTTGTTAATAGGTTCGTTCCAAGGACCAGTTTGAGAGTCAGCAAACTGTCAGGACCAATGCGCAGTAGATGATGTAGGAGGGAAAAACACGGAATGTGCATACTCCTGACAGTTTTCTGACTCTTAAACCGGTCCTTGGAACAAACCTAATGTAAAAAAAAACACTTAATGTAATATCTATCTAATTTTGGACTTAAAAACGGGTAATGTATGTCTCCTAAACCTTATTCAGATGAATGAATAATAATGGTAACGAAGAAAGAAGGGATTTGTTATCATATCATTCAAAAACAAAACAATAGTATGATACATTATGAAAAGTAAATATAATATAGCAATATGCTAATCACGCATGTAAAACGTTTAAAAAATTAAAATGTTTATATCAAATATGAATTCTGTCTAATCGTAATTCAGTGCCTTAGGGAAACTTACTAAACCACAGTTGGAATTATTTATTAATGATTGCCAAGTGTTTAAAGCAGTTCATTACCAGTTCTTCATTTATAAAATAATGAGTTTTAAAGTCTTCTTTGGCTTAAATTCTTTCGATCCTGAGAAAGTTTATCCCGTAGCGCATAAATAAATAAACACCTATTTTCTTAACCTTTCAGCTTCGTACTTAAAAAGTTTATTTAAAATTAACACTTAAATAATTTTAGGAAGATCCTTGATTGGTGATGGGTAATTAATAAATAAAACGAAGATGGTCCAAGTGCGGTCAAAAAAACTCAAATAGTGAATAAACTATTAATTATGAGCTATATTAACTATTAATTATGAGCTAAATAAACTATTAATTATGAGCTAAATAAACAATTAATTATGAGCTAAATAAACTATTAATTATTAGCTAAATAAACTATTAATTATGAGCTAAATAAACTATTAATTATTAGCTAAATAAACTATTAATTATGAGCTTAATAAACTTTTAATTATGAGCTAAATAAACTATTAATTATGAGCTTAATAAACTATTAATTATGAGCTAAATAAACTATTAATTATTAATAATATTTTAAATTATTAAACAATATCTTGGTATTTGTTATATAGTAATCGGTTTGTTACACAATTATGTGGATTCGTTGTTACTTTAAATATATATATAAAAATTTCTTTTAGACTGAAACTTAATCCGGTATCTAAAGTTCCCGGGTTTCGGCACCAGTTAAGTATCGGCGAAAGTCAAATGTCAAAAAAGAGAAGAAGGAATAAGATGTAACACGTGTGAACTGCTGTAACATACTCACTTTATTGGGTTCGGTACATCCCTTTATATACATGCGATCAGCTGATCTCCTCAGTCAGCTGACATCGAAGTAACAGATGACTAAGGCTGTAACTTCCCCCCACCAGTTTACGAACAATCCTCGTAAACTTCAACTATACGATAAATTAGTATAAAATACAACCAAAATAACTATTTACTATGAAGTATATACAATAAAGAAAGCAAAAGATAGACACTCCTCATAATCACTTATTACAAACTAAAAGTAAAGCAAAACAAAAATAAAATCATGAATTTATACAATTAAAAAAAAGCAACGTAATTTATTCAGTACATCGCCATAATAAAAGATAAATTAAAAAAAAATTACTTACCACTTAAGAAAAGATAACACAACAGATACGTTGAGATGAGGACACTCCGGATTACTCTTGCGCAGGTGTTTCGGTTTGTGGGACTTTAAGTTGTTCAATGTGAACGGTCCTGCACTTTTTGGGTTCTCTAATACTCTCAATAGTCACAACATTATGTTCCCTTATTATTATCACCCTGAATGGTCCCTCGTATCGCTGTATCTCCTTACCCCTGTTTGATCCCAACTTTCTATATACAATCAAGGACGTGGCTTGCAACGTTAACTCATTATATTTTTAAATTTTATTACAATGTACACTTTTTTATATTATATTAGGAATAACTATTTAAGTATCTATATAGTATTAAGAATAACTATTTAATTATTTACTAGGAATAAAAATTTAATTCACTTTGTCATTAAACTACTAAATCACACTAAGATGTACACTTTTCTATATTGTTTTAGGAATAAATATTTAATTATTGATATAGCTTTAGGCATAACTATCTAATCATTTATATAGTATTAGGAATAACTATTTAATTACTTATTAGGAATAAAAATTTAATTCGATATGTTACACACTTTTCTGTATTGTTATGGGAATGAATAATTAATTATTTATATAGCTTTAGGAATAATTATCTAATTATTTATGTAGTATAAGAAATAACTATTTAATTATTTATTAGGAATAAAACTTTAATTCGATATGTTACACACTTTTCTGTATTGTTATGGGAATGAATAATTAATTATTTATATAGCTTTAGGAATAATTATCTAATTATTTATGTAGTATAAGAAATAACTATTTAATTATTTATTAGGAATAAAACTTTAATTCGATATGTTATTAAATTATTAAATCATATTAAGATATACACTTTTTATATTGTTTTAGGAATAAATATTTAATTATTTATATAGCTTCAGGAATAACTATCTAATCCTTTATGTAGTATTAGGAATAACTATTTAATTATTTATTAGGAATAAAAATTTAATTCACTATGCTATTAAACTACTAAATCATACTAAGATGTAGACTTTTCTATATTGTTTTAGGAATGCATATTTAATTATTTATATAGCTTTAGGAATAATTATCTAATTATTTATGTAGTATAAGAAATAACTATTTAATTATTTATTAGGAATAAAAATTTAATTTGATATGTCATTAAACTACTAAATCACACTAAAATATACACTTTTTTATATTATTTTAGGAATGAATATTTAATTATTTATAGAGCTTTAGGAATATGTAGTGTTAGGAATAAATATTTAATTATTAGGAATAAAAATTTAATTCGATATGGTATTAAATCATATTAAGATATACACTTTTTTATATTACTTAGGTTTTAGAAATAACAATTTAATTATCTATTAAAAAAGAAAAAAAATTAATTCGTTGTATTATTAAATTATATTAAAATGCTACAGTAAGCAATTGGAAGTTACCTTTGTATACGTATTTATATCTATGCTTTCATTGTCATTCAATACTAATACCAAATGGGCCAAACACCATGGTTAAAAGATATATTAAATTAAACAGTTCAACTTTACAGACTTTGACTCCCCCAACTTGAACTTGCAATTCTTCATATAAAGGCAAAAGCAAGAACCATCTCAGATCACGCATATCTGAACAAAAATAATCCGTAACTTCCTACAACTCAACCGCTTCCAAACTTTCAGAACATGCTCCTACACTTAGTAACTATTTTGATTTTGACCATACATATATTTTAGCCGTTGTTCCTAACTACCAAAAGAGACTTTGACCTTGACATTGACAGTTCAAAGTCTGTAAAGCTATAATCTTGAACAGCTCTGATGAAGCCCCACAAAGTGGAGCGAAACGTCGGATAATAAATAGTTTTTAACTATTTTTATTCTTTTTGACCGCAACCCTCCCCATCTTTTTCATATTTCAAATTATAAGGTCAATTATATATATAAATGTTTAAGATATTATGTAAGATTTTGGGATTTTTCAAAAATAGTAGAAGCCCGGGAAAAAAGATAGATTTTAACGACAAGCCCCCAAAAAGAAATTATTTATTAAATTGACCGTATTGGCCTATTATCACCCAGAAAGGCACAATTTCATCCCATTTTAAAGGATTTTTTTTCAACAATCTTGATATTTTTAAAAATTTATTTATTTACATTTAAAATGACCGATTTAACATAGGTAAACAACACGTTGGAATAAGTTGAGTTACTCATGTTAATTATTAGTAACTACATTAGATTCAATTTTCACACCATTTGACAAGCGTTAATTTTTATAGTTATAATTTTAAAAAAAAAGCTAAACAACATAATTAAAAATGCAAGTGATCATTAGTAAAAATACTTAATTAAGTAAAGCAATCTTCAAGTGTAAAACACAATCAACAGTTCTAGGGGAGTTAAAGTAAAAAGCTGAAAGATAAACGGGGGTTTGTAGATTAACCTAGGTATTAAATTGAACGGTAGCTCGAAATTAAATAATTTTTGTAACGATATTAGCCTTATTACTTTAAATGCAAGGGTTGAGCCGAGTAGGCACTTAGAGCTGCCTTTTACACCCTTCATTAGGGGCAAAGGTAATTAACCAGTTTACTGTCTGTCAGTAAAACTCAGATTGTGACTGTCTCTGCAAAGAGGGGATTTCTGGACTCCTTCGTAGTTATGGGACGCTGTTATCGTAAATCTTGTAACGCGGTAACTGCAGAGGCAAGTACTGATTTCCGCTTAATTTACAAATCTACCAAGTACTAATTTGTTCTGGCCGAGATTACGGCAACTGAGGGAAGCCACAATATTAGAACACGAGCCAAGAAGAAAAAAAAGCCAGCTATTTCACCACAATTTTTATTTACCTTAATGAAAAATATGTATGATTACAAGTCGAAATCGACAAGTCTGTCAAGTATAGGCAGGGTGAATAAAAAATGGCTTCTATTTCAGAACGTTAAAATAAAAGATTTTTTTTGGAGATCCATACATCCTTCTTTCTTTTTTTTTAAATTATTTAAGGCACCAACCACGTATGGATCATCATTACCTTAATTTCCTAAATAGCAAAGGTTATACTTGTAATTTAAGACTTTTTGGCAGTACCCCTGCACGAGGGAAAGTGTCTCGTTTATAGCTATGATATAGCTACGATTATATTGAAATGTGAAACTATTACAGTATGGGGGCTTCAAATAAAATTTATTAATTTAATTAAATTAATTTTATGACAGAGCTTGGTATGATGTAGAAACTCAAAAAGTTTATCTACGGAATGTTTATTATCCTGCTAGGCGGTTTGGAGACCATCTGGTATATCATTTAAAGATTTGTGGGAGCTATATGCTCGGCATTCAGTAAAAATGTGTTTAACTGTAAGTTCTGTTTAGCAAGTTTGGCATAATGGTGGTGAATCGCGGGTCATAAGGTAACCCGTGGGTCAGGCTACCAACAACACTAGAAAACCTAAGGGAACATTTTTTAAAGTAGAGTGAATTTTCTAAAATATGAGTCATAATAGAACTATTTCCGTGAATTTATTTTAAGAAATCTATCTCAGAAACCAATTGGCGTACAGATGTTTATTAGCACTCAAATTAAAGATAATTTACTGTACTATATAGTAGTTAATGAGCTTTATCGCGTATGAGTCGTAGTTTCCATAATATTTTCTAAAATAAATTGGTTTATAGTTGTTTGGACAATCAGTTTGATTTATAAAAAAATATTTCCCAGAAACCATTCGGCGTACAAATGTCTGCTAGCACTCAAATTAAAGCTAGCTAAATTTAACATAAAATAGTTCATGAAATAAATTATATTTAAAAAAATCACAAGATTTTAATTTCTAGTTGTTCGAATAAAATGTTTGGCGAAAAGTTGCGCTGAATTTCTTTTAAATAAACCATGGAGCTACCTCATCCTAATATAGTCAGTATTTTAATATATTTTTATTATAGTGGTTAATTCTGTCATTGATATCCACTAATAATCTAACAACATATGTAAAGGAGCATTAAATGTGATATTTAGTGTTGAACTTGAAAATGGATATCATTTTCGTCTCCGAAACGTTCTCAGGATGAATGAACAATTCATGTTTTATGCATCGGGCAACATTGTTATATTAAACATATTAATTTTTAAATATATCTTTGATATGTTCTGTAAAAGAAAACTTATGAATATGATAGAATAAACTAATTCATCGATATAGGTTTTATCCAGAAGCCATTATTATCAAATGAATATTTTCAATATATAGCATAGAACGAATCCCGAGGTTTTATATGTTTAATTAGTGAAATAGATTTCTAGATTTGTGAACAATTTTAATGAAAAGTTAATTATATTTAAACAGCAAACAAATTCAAATACCAGCGATATTAAATTGAAAATATCAGTGATGATTAAGGCAAATATTCAGTTCTAAATTACAACTCAATTAATTTATTGAAGAATAAAGTCTAATAAGTAGAAATTGATTGAACCTGTTTGTGCAATTTGTATCCATGTAAAACGAGATATAATGTGGAATTCTCCCGAAGTTATTTCTTAGGAAATTCTGCCTTTATTAATAATTCATTAATTGCCGAGTAAACGTTTGATTTTAATAACCGAAGGTTTTTATTTTGTTGTATGAAGTAAATTACAAATGATTGAATCCTAATATAACGTAGGTTTACTTGGTAACTGATATTAAAAATAAATAAACAATTTAAAAACTTACTTAATGTTACATAAGGCACTTGACAACCTCCTACTCGATTACAGTAGTTTTTATTTTTTTTTTTAGAAAACACTTTTTATTTAATTTAGTTAAATATGACTAAATTTTCAATTTAAAAAAAAAATAAATAAAAATCTATCATATACACATAATATAATATAACCAAATGAAACGAATCGCACATCACGTTTGTATATGGGTTTTATGTATAGAATTAAAATATTATAATTCGGGAAGGATATATATCTTATACCCATATCTTTATCCATTTAAGGCTGGAAATTGATGAAATATAAATATGCCTTCCAAAACATAAAAAGAATTTATAAATTAACAAAGGACTGTAAAATTAGGATATTTTAGTTTTTAGATTATGGTTCAAGTATATACCATTTTCTTCGAAAAGGTGTTTACTTATATT
>NW_027111482.1:50564-51165 GCF_000696795.3 Halyomorpha halys
TATTATGATCCACTTCTTGGTATTTCTAACATACTATGAGGGGTTGGACCTAGATTACCTACAAGTAGCCAACCTATTCGCACCATGGTAAGAGTCATGTTTTCACTTCGTGGAATCACCAACAAATTCAAATCAACCCTCTGACCGAATTTAAAACGGCGCCTTTGCAGTCACGAGGTAGTCAAAGTTGAGGTTCAAACTCACCCAACTACAAACGGAAAATCTATCACATTACATGTATATATATAAAAGTTACGGGATGGCCAGGCACAGTATCAGCCGTAATCCTAACTCCCCTCGTAAACAAACATGAAAAATAAGAGAGATTAAAAGGAGAAATAAAGCAGTGTTATTCCAGGAAGTTAGTAAGTCATTTCAGTGCCTCTTTTTCCTTTTCTTTATTATCTTCACACGACTTCACATAAGTTATATATATATATATATATATATATATATATATATAAACCTCACACACAGACCAAACCCCTAAAACCAATTCTAGACTCATCTCTCCCTCCTGACATGCCACATAAATATTCCAAGTATGTTAGGGATAAGACCTTTCTGTTTAGTTCATGATTCTAGAGTAGAAGTCGGAATA
>NW_027111482.1:52708-55843 GCF_000696795.3 Halyomorpha halys
TATCATAGCTATAAACGAGACACTTTCCCTCGTGCAGGGGTACAGCCAAAAAGTCTTAAATTACAAGTATAACCTTTGCTATTTAGGAAATTAAGCCAATAATGATCCATACGTGGTTGGTGCCTTAAATAACTAAAAAAAAAGAAGAAGAAGGATGTATGTACCTCCAAATGTAATTTTTTTTTTTTTTTACGTTATGAAATAGCAGCCATTTTTTATTCCCCCTACCTATACTTGGCAGACTTGTCGATTTCGATTAGTAATCATACATAGTTTTCATTAAGGTAAATCAAAGTTGTAGTGAAATAGCTGTACAATTGTTTGCTGATTAAAAATAGGTTAGTAGAAAATGTAAATTGAATAATATAAGAAAAAGTAAATTAGTTATACAAGAAATTGGGTGATAAACTACAACATTATTTGATGAAGGCATGATAGTCTGCAAATTTTAACAGCATTTATCTGTAAATATTTAAAATATGTTATCCATGAGAAAGACCAGAATGGCCGAAACGTAGGAGTAGAGTAACAAGAAAATAAAAATGTACAGACTAAATGGATGTTTTTATTATAATTAATTTTATTTTATGTTAACAAATGATATTATGGGGATCGCAAAATACACCCCTTACTATTTACATGGTTATAAAAAATTGTGACAGTCAACATAATAAAAATAAATAATAATAATAGCCAAAAGTTAAAGGTTAAACTAAAGAAAAATTAGGGAATAAAATGACTAATATTTATGGAATTAATAAATTACTATAGTGAAAAAATTAAGAGAAAAAATAAAATAAATAATACTGAATAATAATAAAAAAAAATAAATACAGAATAGTCTTCAAGATGAAGTTGGATTTCTTGCGTTGTAAGCCATTACACTTTTAACTGAGGATAAAAAACTCTAAGCCTATTGTAAGGAAGTTCAAATTTACCAATAGAAAAATAACAAGCAATTCTCACATTTAATCTTGCATTTATTTGTTCTTGAATCACGGTCCAAAATGCTTTTCTTAATAAAATTTCTATATTTATTCAAACGAGTCTCTTTTAATATCTATGTCACTAAAATCACTCCTCTTTTTACTAATAAATAGCGACTGGGTTTTTGTGCAGTAAAAAACCGAGAAACGTTCAGTAAAAAACCCAAAAAGTGCAAACCCGTGCATAAAAGTTTAAAAGTGTGCAATAAAAACTCAAAATGTGAAAGAAACGAATCCTGCAATAATCAACTTTATTGTTTAATTTATTATATAATTGCTGGTAAAGCTTACCTAACTTTGTTTGAATCACTTTCTAAATTTATGCAAACATACATGAAAGACTTTACTACACTAATTAAAAAGCTATAATTTCGTCTAAAATCGAAGAGCTATGAGGAATCTAACTGTATTAAATGTGAGATGGCAACACTGCGTGGGCAACACTGAGAAGGAGAGCGAGGGAAGGTTTTTTGGTGTTTGTGGAGAACAGTGTTAATAAAAGTGAGAGTGCCCTGACATGCCACATAAATATTCCAAGTATGTTAGGGATAAGACCTTTCTGTTTAGTTCATGATTCTAGAGTAGAAGTCGGAATAGAGCTGTCGGAGGGCACTCTGCGGGACAAGTTGTATATAGTAGTCTGTAGTTGTACATATTATGTCTTCGCCTCTGTATTTTCTCATATAAAGTAAATAAAATATATTTTACACCACATTGTGGTTACAATTTTGTTACTAATGAGCATAAGTATATAAAAATGTTTACGAAACAGCAAAAATCTTGTATTGCGAAAATATATTAAATCTAAATAGAAACGAACAATGACTATTCAAAAACAGAGAAAAGTAATTTACACAAATCCGCGAAACGCAGGTATTAGATGAAACGAGTTTATCCTTTTTAGGATACGCTAGGAAGTTGACAAGGTCCAATCTACCAGAGACCCTGAGCGGTTCTAATTTCCTGGGAGTTTTGTCTGAAAGTTTCGAACCCCCTTCCCCTATGACAATTTAGTTAATGGCCAAGAGCTGAGAGAGGAAATGAACAAGGGAGGACCTCTGAGATAAAGAAATTAGCTGGCTGGCTAATCTCGGTTTCGGAATCAGTTTAGCCATCATCAGTCCCGCCCGATATTCTTCATTTGATCTCTAATTACTGGGGTCTCAGCCTGTTGTCGTTGGGATGGGGCTGCGTAAGGGGAACTTAATGAGAATTTATGGTGCCTCTGCAGGACTTGCTAACGGCTAACGAAGTAGTATAAGATGATCGAACTTAATTATAGTCACAGATTT
The DNA here is from genome assembly GCF_000696795.3 of Halyomorpha halys. Lineage (NCBI taxonomy): Eukaryota > Metazoa > Arthropoda > Insecta > Hemiptera > Pentatomidae > Halyomorpha > Halyomorpha halys. The sequence continues at coordinate 54,987 of NW_027111482.1, forward strand.
ATTAATATAAATCGTCTCAAGGTTTATAATTTTTTATTATTCTTCGTTGGGTTCGCATGCCCATATAAATAAATGAAAAAAAAGATTAACCAGATCAAATGATAGATGCTTAAAAAAACATTTATGAGGATAATAGAAAGGATTGATAGGTAATTTTCTAAATTCTGAAGGGTTAAATGGTAATTTAATACAAGAGCCGGGAAGAAAAAAAGGCAGTTATCTCACCCCAATTTTTGATTATTTCAATAAAAACTACGTATATTTACAAGTCAAAATTGATGAGTCTGCCAAGTATAGGTAGGGTGATTAAAAAATGGTGGCTGTTTCAAAACCTTAAAAACACATTGATTTTTCATTCGGAGCTCTATATCTTAAAAACTACCAACAGCACTAGAAAATCGAAGAGAACATTATTTAAAGAAGAGTAAATTTGCTGAAATATTAGCCCTAAAAGAGCTATTTAGGACCAATAGTTCTCGAAATGGCCAGCGATCCTCCACCTATATGCCAAACTTACGAAACAGAACTTACAGTTAAACACATTTTGGCTGAATGCCGAGCATATAGCTCCTACCAATCTTTAAATTATATACCAAATGATCTTTAGATCATCTAGCAGGATAACAAACATACCATTGATAAACTTTTTGAGTTTTTACATCATTCCAAGCTCTATCATAAAATTTAATTTAATTAAATTAATAAATTTTATTTGAAGCCCCCATACTGTAATAGTTTCACATTTCAATATAATCGTAGCTATATCATAGCTATAAACGAGACACTTTCCCTCGTGCAGGGGTACAGCCAAAAAGTCTTAAATTACAAGTATAACCTTTGCTATTTAGGAAATTAAG
>NW_027111482.1:59893-61856 GCF_000696795.3 Halyomorpha halys
TGAGGTTTTGTTTATTCTTCATCTCTCTTATTTCTCCTTTTTTGTAAAAAAAAAGACTATAGCCCCTACATTAAATTATTTTATGTTTCTATTATGGAGGCTGGAATTCGATTTTTAAATATCTCGAAAGTCTCTCAATATTAAATTCAAACCACTATGCAGAAAAGACTGTTCCATATATAAAAGAATATTCTTCGAATCAAAATTCCATTTTTTATTTTCCCTAAACTTTTACATTAATTGTTTTTTCGCTCATATACAGAAAAAATCAGAAACACAAGAGAAAAAGAATGCTCAAAAAGGAATCTCTAAATGTTCAGGATAACAAAGCTCAATTATGAATTTTATTCAATTTTCATTGTTCCTTCCATCAAATATTTTTCAGGAACCATTGTAACTCATTTTCTTAAAAAATTCGAATTACCTCGTTTTTCTAATCCCATGTCGATTAATTAATTAATTAGTGAAAATATAAAAAAACGATAAAAGGGAAAAGAAATAATATAAGACGGAACAAGCAAGTAAGAAAATAAAAAATTTCAAACAATTAATTTAATTTTTTTTCGTTTAAAAACTAACTAAAACAGATGAAAATCTGGTATATAATTATAATTACAATGTTTATACTATTTAGAAAAAAATTGAAAAAAATTCTAATTTTGAGTTTTATGAAATTGTATCATTTATTAAAACTTCTGATTTTGATTTTTTTATTTATTTGTAAAGTGTTAACTTTTAATAAATTACATCATTCGTTTTTGATAAGTTCCAATAATTCCGAAAATGGAATATTTGTATTTTTCTCCCCTCCTCTGTTTTTTTTTAACGGCCACATGCAATATGCTTTAAAAAAAATAAGGGATATATAATAAATGATGCAAAAATTATTACTAAATTGCAATTAAAAATAAATTAAATTAAAATTATTTCACAATATTAAGGCGTCAAGTTTATTTATTAATTAATTGTGTTTTTTTTTTGTTCTCATTATTTTTTATTAATTGTTTATTTATTTTGGTGTAGAATTACCATGGTGAGTATGAATGCCTCAAAATAAACATGTAAAAACAAATCCAGATTAAAAATAACAAAAGAAAAATATTCAATAGAAAAAAAAAACATGCAAAAATGAAAAGTTCATTCATATATGAAAATAAGCATCCAAGAAAAATATAGGAGTTGGGGTTTAGAAGAAATTCTACTTGAAAAGGGAACCCATAAAACTTTTCTAGCCTTATCTAACCAAACCGCAAAAGTCGGCTTAGGGTTGGTTTATATCATATACCAAGTCGAGAACTGGAATAGCCATGGGATAATCAATAACCATTCATTGTGAAATTTGACCGATAATGTGACTTTATAACGAAGTGGTGAGATATATTATCTAGCCCGCATATCCTATAAAGGAGAGTATAAAATAAATAGGGGTGGTTTTGGGCTCCATAAACTACACAAAATGGCACAAATTGTATGTAATTAAACAAATTAAAACCATAAATATAGAAGGAAACATTTGGAAAGTTTTTCTTTATTTGAAACCAATATTTCAGTCCAAATTATATCAATATACGTAAAAAAGAGCAGATATTCAGCTTTTGACCTTGTGCAGCTTTCAAGTTATAACGAAAAAAAAAATGAAAAAGAACCTGCCTGAATTATACATTTTTATAATAATGTGGGTAAAGTTCTGTAGGCTATATCTTAGCTAATAAGTCCGAATTTAATATATTTTTTCTTTGCAGGGAATTTTTAATTCATACAAATAACATTATCCAAATATGAAAAATTAAAAAAAAATATATTGGTTTATAATAACCATGAATGCTTAATTTTGTTCGTATTAAAAGATTGGAACAGCCTGTAACCTCTCCGGGAAAACCCTGAACATTTAGCTCCGTCACAATGCGATGATCGGCATAGCAGAGCATAAAGTAGGAACTAACAAATATTGATTTTTATAATA
>NW_027111482.1:62023-63575 GCF_000696795.3 Halyomorpha halys
AATAATAATGAAGGCCTAACAATCCTGAAGGTTCGATACCGATACCACTAATCGCTCTCTACTTACATTCTTCCAGTGATGCCCTTCCAAACCCAATTCTACTAAATCAGTTTTAACGCAATCCTCCCATCTACGTTCCGGTCTACCCCTTGGACGATCCGTCGGTTCAGTGTCCATTAACAGTTTAGAGATCCGCTCCTTACTAAGCCCTACAACCTTACACGCCCATCTTATACACAGTAATGCTATAACTTGAATTATATTAACCGGATGTAGGTCCCTTAATTAGTCTAGTCTGCTAAATTTTATAATAATATAAATTGATTTTAATATACTAGATATTTTATTTCGATATTGATGTATGCACTATTTATTTTATTTTTACTACCAACTATTAATTTCCACATGACATAATATGAATGACAGTCAGCGAATTCCCCAACTTCTTAAGAAATCATGACATGCTAGCCGTGTTGAGACATTTAAGTAGTTAGCATGGATATTCCATTCAACATATTTTGGGTCTCCTTCTTATATTGACTGGTTTAATCGCAGTCTACATTGTTTTCTGTAGAAAAATCATTAAATTTTTTTTAACAACTTCATATGCTTTTTTTAGAGTACTGAATACAAAAAGGCTGGTACCTTTCCAGTCACCTATTTAACAAACAAAAAAAATATATATAAAAAAAAATTGAAAAACTCTAGTTAAAATATTAAAGCACACTATATATTCGGGCCAATGGGTATGTTACATATCATGTTACACCACCTTCTTAAAAAAGAAACAAGGGAAAAGGAAAAGTGAGATACGTGGTAGAGATAATTTATCTATCTAAATTATAAATAAATTTAATATTTCCTACACCACTATTCTAACAATATTAAAGAAAATTATTCTTTATAGAATAATTTAGAATTGGCAGCAATAAAGTTAGTACAAAAGCTCAAGATGTCAAAAAAGGCAGTAATCTCACCCAAATTTTTTATTACTTTAATGAAAACTATGTATAATTACTAGTAAAAATTGCCTGCCAAGTATAGGTAGGGGGAATTTAAAATGGCGGATTTCAAAACTTTAAAAAAAATTATTTTTCATTTGGAGCTCTACATCTTTATAAGTGCTAACAACACTAGAAACTCTAAGATAACACCATTTAAAGTAGAATAAATTTCCTAAAATATGATTTCTAATAGAGCTCTTTTTGCATAACAGTTCCTAAGATACAGCTTTTTAAAAAGCAACAGTTTATAAATAAATTCACTAACTTAACTTCTGATTTTTGAGAGCAGTAATTACCAGATAATTAGGGTAAAAATTGAAAACTACATTTAATTACAAATTTTGCATATAATCATAATTTTATTTATTAAAAACATTATATAGAAACATATTTTGCAATTATATACAACGAATTATGCTGAACAAACATATAATAAAAATAATTAAAATTAAAATTTATTTTATGCAATAAAATGCATTATAGACTTATATACAAATCAATAAATAAAAAATTAGTATTATAAAGTTCATGTCATACACTAATTAAAA
>NW_027111482.1:63625-65864 GCF_000696795.3 Halyomorpha halys
AAAAATATAAAATAAACCATTCTACTAATAGAATGATTGATTATGACACCTAGTTAAATCCTAAGGTTTTGCTCTTAGGTCAAAAATATTTTGAAAAAATGTCACAAACTTGAACCATAATGCTATCATGAAGTTAGTGATGGCACTATCCACCCATGAAGAGAGGGCAGAGGAATGACTAAGGCAGGAGTAGGTTATTTATACTGAAAACCGCTATTGACCTAATATCAATTATAAAATATTAATCCATATCAAAAGTATAATAAAATAATTTATGCAAAAAGAAAGAAAATTAAAGTTAAGTAACAATCAAACAAAAACATATTTGTACCTATATAACATATTTACAGCAAAGCATCAAGAGATCCCAGCGCTTCTCTTCCAGCCGCGTCAATTGTATTGAGAGAATGTGGAGACAGTGGGGGCGTTTGAGCCGCATTCACGTATGACTTGAGTGGAGAAGCTCCAACAGCAATTTATAAAAGGTCTCGGGGTCAATGCCGTTTCAACCTTAGGGGAGGATTAAATAGGTTTGGGGCTGGGAAGGGATTGTGTCTAATCTATTTACTGAGAATTTCAACCCAACATTCCAGGTTCTTAGACATAACAAAGAATCCATAATTTTTCATTTCGCAACATTCACAATTGTCACAGTGTACCACTACTGGATGTAGATATAGCCTGGAGTTTTTTAAATTGTCAATATAACTTATAAAACGTAATATTAAAAAAATCTGTTTGTACCTTACCCTATATGTGGGTTTAATTAAAGTAACTAAAATAATATAAATAATAATGTTTTTTTAATTTTTAGTAAATACAACTATTGATATCAAACTTTCAATTATTGTTATTAAATATGTATTCATCCTCAAATCTAGTAATACCAAAGTATTGCCGGGTATGTTAGTACATAATCGATGCATATTCACGGGAAACATTTTTTATTAGTGCGTATATCCAGTCATTAATTACTTAAACTAAAACATATAATTCATTGAAACAATTAAATTCTATCAGTAAAAGTTTTAGCCCTTAACTGAAATACTCTCGTACTTTGCAGAGGTGAAATAATAAATTAAAATAAGCTCCGATGAAGGACGGCATTTAAGTAAGAAGAGTTGGATTTATCTTTCAAATAACGCCATAGCTGATTATAAACAATAATTATGTAAATTTATTCAGCAAAACTAAACTATTCAGGTTAATGTAATGCAAGTTGGGGAAGTTAGGGATGGTTGAGTACTTTTAAAATTAAAAAGAAAAAAAAATATGAAATAATAAAAGTTGATATTCGGTTGTTTATTGTATCTTTTAAAATTCAAAAGATTAAATGAGTTATGAAATTAATAATAAATAAAGAGCATTTTAAGCACTAATGCAACACAAGTTAGCAGATTTCTGAAAAATTGAGTTGCCAAGTTTCAAAACTGGACGGATCTTAATCCTAACAGAGTAAAATGTACCGATGTCAGATTTGATAAATAAAATAAATAAATTAATATCAGTTTTATTACCCAAATTTATTGTATTTGTAATAATAAGGTTGTACTTTAGTGGAATCATTTAGGCTTATTAAGAATTAAACATAAATATAAAGGTATTTTATTTTTTCTCTGTTTCTATTTTGCAATTTTATTCAGTTAATTCCAAATTTTTTTTTTAAATTTTATTATTTACGATTATATATGTATACTTCAGAATATGTAATATATGAGAATGGGAGTGAGCAGCTCAGTGGTAATTTAAACCGTTTCCAATACCAGGGTTTATAATATATTTCAGGGAGCTGCGTAGTAAGGCACTGTGCTACTAACTCCAGGGACCCGGCTTCGAATTTTCTGTTTCACTGTGTGCGTCAGTTCTGTGGGTTTGGAAGCCCTCCGGGGTCCACTCAGCCTCATAAAGTAGATTTAGTAAAAATTTGGCGGTGATGGAAATTTTCAATCCACTTTGTGGTTTTTATTTAGACTTATTAGGCAAGTGAGATGAGCTACGTATAATTTGCAATTTATATTAATTATAATATAGTTTATCATGAGGCTGTAATACTTTTAAATAAATGGTACATATTAAGGAGCAAATTTGTGATGCACGAATGTTTCTTTGACAGATTAAAGAATCCATTATTGTTTCAAAAAGTATCATACTCCAGCGTTCCTCAATATCACTACTAGATAGAATCTTTCGGAAATCGTAAAAATTACCAATATAGCTTATAAAACATAACAAAATGTTT
>NW_027111482.1:66554-70005 GCF_000696795.3 Halyomorpha halys
TAAACTCGTATGACCTATTCTCAATCTGGCAATAGCTACCTCCTCCCTGCGATTGGAACGGTGTGATGTGGTCCATGGTTTAATGATTTTATTAATAGTTTTTAACTTGCTTGGCGGGGTTTGCCAACTAGATGATATTTCATTTTTCATCGGAAGACTTATTTCTTGTGGTGTCAGAATGGCCGCGCAAGTGCTAAATTAAATTGATTTTAAGAGAATACAGCAATGGACATCAAACTTTCAATTTTCTCCATTAAATCTGTAGTATTATTGGAAAATTCCAAAGCAGTCGTAAATATCTCCAATCTCAGTAAATAACTGTCTAAACATTTTTCGTGACCTAGGTTCAATGCAATTATATGTTTTCCGTGAGTAAAAAGTTTTTTTTTTTGTAATGAATTCCATTTTAATATTATAAATATCGACTAATAGATTTCATTATTAAATCTATACACATATCGCCAACTAATACAGTTGCTGTCGGTACGGAGGGGCAGGGGCTGAACAAAGATGTGAGGAGTTGGCAGGGCCGTGGGCACTTTGTCCAGGAGGCGATATGTCTGCGACCAGAGCCAGGGCACTATATCAGCATTAAGCCCACACCGAAAGCCCTCTACGACCAGCCTCTACCTTAATCTACAGTCCTTCTCGAGTGCCCAATAGCCTTCCCATTTTTTCACCTCTTACCCACTAACTAAACCGTCCCAGATGCGAAAGGGAACATGTGTACCTATTATTTATAACTGGTCGTAGCTTCACAGCAATACAATTTTCAATAAATAATTTAACGATTATGATAAATTAATGTTATAAGGGCTATTTGTTGAAGTATTAATTTTGTACATCAGCAAAAAATTGTAAAATTAATACATAAGACACTACACCATGACCTACATACCCCTTTTTTCCTTGACCTCATACCAACCAAATTCTCAAAATTCCATATAAACCTTTCCAACCATCCTTATCCTTTGGTTCAAACCTTATCTAGTTCCACCCATCCCTACAGCCCACCTAGAAGGTTGAAACGGCAGTGGCCAAGAGACTTATTAAAATAAAAATGGACAATTGGAGTTCTGGCAATGGTCAGATTCTCCACTCAAGTTGAGTGTTTGCGGCTTTAGCGCACTTGCTCAGCCTCCACTGACTCACTACCAGTGATGCGGTGAGAGGGATGCGCTGGGATCTTTTGAGCTCTGCTCTACCCCTCACACGTGGGAGATAGAGTGGGCTCAGGGAACCTCAGGTCGATTGTGTAAATATTGTATATTATAGTGTAAATGTGACTAGAGACTATATTACTTTATCATTATGTTATTTTATTTATTTATTTTTCATAAACACGTGTTCATTTCGTTTATTCTTCTGTTTTCATATATTTTAATTTTTTTTTCACTCATTTATTTATTTTAATTTATTTTAGTATGTATGAGACCATTCATCACTATTACCTATTGCCCACAACTGAGTGGCTGATTGTAACATCTATCAATAAATAAAAAAAAAATTCATAATATTTTTTTAATTCCTTTTAAATTTATGTTCTCGCAAGGGAGATACTTATGTAGAAAGTGCACTTTCAACTTAAAACCAGGTGCTACTTCACTTTAGAACATGTGTGGTTTATTTTATTTTTAGTTGACTGTTTGTTAGAAATTTAATTGAAATAAAATTGACTTAAAGTGAATGATGAGAATCCTATTTATCAAATTACATGGTTGTAGAAAGTTGACAAGTTAAAATATTTCTCGAATCTATTCAATGATGTACATGATTATGTTGGATTTATGAAAAAATATATCTCTAGACCCATAAATCGAACATATGTCTGCCAGCACTTCAAATAAAGGTAATTTAACTTCCTATAAAGTGGCTTATGACACTTATCTTCGTAGGTGTATTAGTTTTTATGGTATTCACATATGAATATAAATTTGGAAAATGAAAATTTGTCCGAACAACTATGAATCAACATATTTTAGCAAAATTTCATGAAAACTACTACTCCTACGAAAATAAACGTCATAAACTACTTTATACCTCATTAAACTAGATTTACTTTGAGTGCTAATAGACATCTGTACGTCAAATGATTTTTCAGATATAGATTTTTCAAAACAAATTCACTAACTACTGATCTTTCAGTACGTTCCATACAACATTTTTATGAAATGTTGCTTTTTAAAAAGCTATATCTCGAGAACTATTGAACGTAAATAGCTCTATTAGGGCTTAAATTTGAACAAATTTACTCTACTTTAAATGATGCTCTCTTAGAGTTTCTATTGTTGTTGGTCGTTGTAAAGATACAGAGCTCCGAATAAAAAAATTAATTATTTTTAACATTTTGATACAGCCGCCATTTTTTATTCACCCTACGTATACCTGGCAGACTCATCAATTTAGACTTGTAATTATACCAAGCTTTTTAATAAAGTAATCAAAAATTGGGGTGAAATAACTGACTTTTTTCTCCTCTTGTGCTCATGTACCATATTGAACAAAGAAATTATATACCGAACCTTTCGCATCCCTTTCTCCACTTGACCCTACCACGACTTAAATCCACAAGACATACAATCCTACCATATAGGTATCACTCCTTAAGAAGAAAAAAAACTATTAGAATAAATAAATATTGACAGATTTCGCTATTATGTCGAATGTCTATCGGTGAACAGTGACAAGTTGACATCCCGTTCTAATCACCATATGTTGACTGATGGATGGCTTATGTAACATTGAAATGGGAACCCCATCCCCCGATATCGATTTTCGAACCGCGCATACATAACAGCACAATAAACAAGTTAATCTATGATGACCCGAAACGTAGCCGGTTTAGTGTTTGTTTACATGCATCGTAATGAGTTGCTTGTTTGTTCTATCTTGACGGCTAGAAGAATAGAGTTGATGTAGCCAATAGAACAAACAGGAGAGAAAGTATTCATTTTAAACTCAAATAAAAGTTAATACATTTTACAATGATTTTTCCTATGATTACAGCATAGAAATCTTGAGAATAAGAAAGCACTAAACCGAACGAATTTAAAATAAAACTAGAATAATACAATTTCATCTAGAATATTTTTTTAAATTTTATTTATAATTCTATTTCGTACACATATGTATATTTTATACATTTTTCAAAGTTTCCACACTATTGGTCATGCTTGAACTTTTTTTTTTAACACCTCAGTCTCAATAATGTTAAATGTTTTCATAAATAATATTGCTGAACTATTTTTTAAAGGTATTTAAATTTGTTTTCTTACCCCTGTCGCACAGATCCGCTACCTTGGACTAGGGATGGGATATCGATATCGATAATATCGGAATATCGATATTTGGTCTCCGATATCCGATATTTTGATATCGATATTAAGGAACCGATAATATCGGAATATCGATATTGTCCCCCGATAATATCGGAATATCGGTTTCTTAAAAA
>NW_027111483.1:0-1231 GCF_000696795.3 Halyomorpha halys
TTACATAAGCAACTGGTTAGAAATATTGGTCGGTAGCTTGATAGATGACGTTTATCTTGTCCTGTTTTCAGAATAGGAATCACTATAGATTGATTCCAGTCCATAGGATAATTTCCAGTGGTCCAGATATAATTATAAAAATCCAAGAGGCATCCAACATGGCATAGTGTATATTGTCAGGACCAGGTGAAGATCCTTTAACGCCTTGTAGTATTGATTGCAGCTCCCAAATTGAAAATGGGGTATTGTAATCTTGGTATTCTTCAGTGGTGGAGAAGTCTAAATGCCGAAAAACATTGATAGGAGAGGCATCATTGTATACTTTAGAATAATATCCTGCGAATATATTACTTATTAAATCTGGATCGTCGCACAATTGCCCTTCACTAGCTAGAGTATATCTGCAAGCTGCTCTAGTTCCTTTTATTTTCCTTATTTTATCTCATACGACTTTGAATGGTGTAGAAGAGTTAATGGACTCGATAAAGGATTTCCAAGATTCTTTTTTCCTTTCATTTATAATTCTTCTACATATAGCCTTTTGTTTTTTATATTTAACTAGATTCTCCATAATCATATTTTTTTTAAATTTCTTGAAAGCCTTTCTTCGAAGTTGTATAGCTTTCTTACAATCATTGTTGAACCAGGGAACAGGCGGCCTTTTGAGGCAGCCTAGGTTTTGTGGGATTGAAGTTTCTGCAGCTGTGAGTATAGCTTCAGTTATAGCTTGGCATCCATCATCGATAGTTAGGCTGCTAGGGAGATCTTGTGGCGGGCCAGCTAGCGAAGTGAATTTAGACCAATCTGCTTTTTCTATGATCCATGTAGGTATAGTGCTGCTTTCGTGATTGATATTTCTCAATTTCAAACGGATTGGGAAATGATCACTACCATAAGGTTCTGGTAGAACTGTCCAGTCTATAGCATCGGTTAGTGAACTGCTGCACATAGAAAGATCTATAGATGAAAATGTGCGGTGAGTAGCGCTGAAATATGTTGATTCACCGGTATTTAGTAGCAGAAGGTCAGTTAAATCTAGGAAATTTTCAATTATTCGACCTCTGGGGTTGGTATTTTTAGATCCCCACAGTATTGAATTCGAATTAAAGTCTCCGGTGTATAAAGCAGGCTTTGTCAGTTGTCTATGGATGTGAAGGAGGTGTTCTATTTCTATGCTGTTATCTGGAGGGAGATCAATACTGCAAATTGTGAAGGTAATGTTTAAATGAAC
>NW_027111483.1:1281-39543 GCF_000696795.3 Halyomorpha halys
TAAAGATGTCCCTTATCTGTTTTGATCACCAAACAACTCCACGGGCCATAAACACAAATTCGAAAACCACTGTTAAAAGTTACACAAAAGCACTATTGTTTCCAAAGATCAAAGGCACAGGCACCGACGATGTTTCTTCACCGGAATCTGGAAAACAACTGTTGATCGTGATTATTGAAGTGTATGCACCAGGAAACCACGAACCTCAGACGGATAAATATACCTTTGAGAAGAACTTGAGGGAAATCACCAAATGCAGAGATCACCATTGCTAGGGATTTTAATGCGAGGATAGGACAGGAGGTTGGCAGTTGGGTGGTTTGGTGAAAAAAATGCTCGGAGATTCATATATATCTGTAAGTCTTTCGATATAAATATTCAGAAAATCTGTTTGAGATATAAGCTGATCCATCAAAGCACGTAGAGCAAGCCGGAACTCCAGCCCTAGATGTTAGAATATTGCATTTCAAGGCAAAGATACTGATTTAAGGCGGAAGATGTGAGATTTTTCAGTTTGGTAGTGACCACCCCATGCTGAGAGTCAAGATTTTCTTCCCCTGAAGGATGTCTAGAAACAACCAAGGGAAACGAAATTCATTTGTTTTGGACGCTCCGAAGTACAAGTTGCAGCTTCTGGGCGACTTGATCATTAGGACCTTATACAAATGGAGGTTTGATGAGAGGATTGACATTTCCAGCGAAGGAGCAATATGAGCATTTGAAGGAATCTATCCATTTCGCTGCAAAATATGAGGAGGAGCGCTTGCTGATTGATGGAAACAGGAAGTAGTCCAGCTGTTAAGAGAAAGAAAGCTAGCATATGGAAAGTATCTTTCAACCTGGAGAGATGATTAGGTGGCATATAGAACACTGAGCTGGAAGATAAAAGAGCAAGTGACAAAAATGTAGAATGACTCATGAAAAAGATTTTGCCAAAAAAATCAACATTACTTTGTGGTTTTATCGAATCCTCGAGTCCTGGGGCTTACTGAAAAAGATGTGGAAAAAATGTACTGTCTGCTATTAAGGTAAAGGTGTGGGAAAACCACTTCAAAAACCTCCTAAGTGAAGACAGACTTCAGTGTGCGTTTCAGTTCTGAAGGACCTGAACAACCGATTGAGGTAGTAGGGAGCGTTCACCGAAAATGCATGAAAGGCAAAGACTGGAACATCTCCGAGACCTTACAGAATTACAATGAAGCTCCTGAAAACTAGAAGTGCAAACTAGTAACCCAATTGACGGATGTGCTTAAATTTATCCTCAAGGAAGATGATATCTGGGACGACATGAAGGCTGGTTGTTGATCATCAATATGCAAAAAGGGAGATAGGAAAATCTGGAACCATCGAGGTATCTGCATGCAAAGTTCAGTGACCACAGGATCATGGGTAGTTTGTTCCGGTACAAGTTGTAGAAGGCATACTTTAGCAGATTTAACAGCGGATCCAGGCAACATATTTGTTCTTCGCCAACTCATTGAGAAGTTTCGAGAAAGGAAGACGGAACTCTATATTGCTTTTATAAACCTGAAATAAGCTTATGATACTTTGTCTAGAGTGACACTTAAAAAGCAGGCATTATTCGTTCATTGATAAAGGCTGTGAGGCAACTTACACCAATGAAATGTATCAGTTAAGATCTGGAAACCATCTTTCCAAAGCTTTTTATACTGCGAAGGAATTAAAGCAAGGATAGCATGATATCTACTCTCTTCAAGAGTTTTTTCTATTCTTCAAGATATATTCTATACCTGCACGAATAAGTAGACCTGTGGTACAAGCAGTGTGGGGATGTAGGGACATATTGATGACTAACAGTTGCTGCCATTGTTCTTCGCTGAGGACCAGGTTATGTTTGCGAGAAGGAAGGTTTACCACTAAATGATGTTAGTTATGTTAATGGTCTACTATGAAACGGTGGGCTTAAGAATTAATTTCGAGAAAACCTAGTACGTGGCCATTGATAGTGCTGGTACTTGTGCGTTTTTAGTGTACAGAGAGGCATCAAAAATTGAATATTTTTAAGTACCTGGGTTCTTATATGGATGCTGCAGCGTAGTCTGAGACCATGACGTCAGATGGAAGGTGGAGTACGCCCGTAAGGTTACCCAAATGCTACACCTAGTCTTCTGGAGTACGGATATTTCCACAAAGAACCAGCGTCGAATCTTCACAGCGATATTGTAGTCTATCCTGGCATACTCTTCAGAAACGTGGACAATGAACTCCCGTTTGTACTCAAACGTGCATGCGGTTGAGATGGATTTCTGGAGGAGGTGTTTCCGTATCGCTTGGCTGGATAGAATTAGAAATTGAATATTAGGAATTAGAAGGTGGATGTGGGTGCATTAATAAATGAAAGGATCAGGGCATGCCTGAAGACCGTGAAACAAATGTTTGAGAGAGGACACGAACGGCCTAGAAACAGCTGGATGAAGGTAGTACGAGAAGAAATGGCTGAATGAGTTCTGTAGAAGAATGGTTGGATAGATCGAAGCGCTTGGGACTCAGCGCAAGCTAGTTGAGGCATCCCTTGCTGGATAAAGTATAAAGTGAGTATTATTGTACAATATAACAAAAACAAAAAATATGGTGAGTTTTCGTATCACCCATCACTCAGTGGCCTACTTGATTAGAAACTAATTCGAGGTGAAAGTTATGTGATGCACGCGTATTGCAACAGATTTTTCTATTTTAATATTTTAAAACAGATAATGCAAATTATATAACTATTTATTGTTTATTATTTGTTAATTAAAATGCTACCTTTATTGAGCAGTTTTCCACTAGAGGACATGATGATAACTGCAGCATACCCCTGACACAGATGGTTAACAATAGCTAAGCTACTATTGCAGGCAGATTGACCGTGGCTGAGATAATTGAAGCCGCAGTGAACTATATCAGATTGGGTCGGTGACCCCAGCCACCACGGCTCCACCAACAAAGCCTTTAATGAAAGCTAACTACCCAATTATATCATACTTGAGCATCTGTTTCACCTCTTAGTCACTTTAACTCATTTAAGTAACTTAAAGAATAATATCGTTCACTTAATTGCATTTTTCGCAGAGTTGATACAGTAATTGAAAGAAGTAACTAAACACCATCTCATATATACGATTTTATTTTATTTTTTGAAAATCCGAGTACTAAAACATAATAAGTAGTAGCTACAGATTAATAACAGTAAACTTGACTAAACCTGGTACCAGAAGAAATTTAAAGAACGTATTGAAGATGAGATATCTGGAGGTATTTAATCAGTGGCAGTCCTTCCATTTCCATAAATCCTGTCCCCCCGAACTTTAAGAAAAAACAATGCAATATACTTTATACTAGTTAAAATAAATTGAATATATTTATAAAAGATATATTCTATCTACAGAACATATATCAAAATATTCTATCCACATCGATATATCAATATGTCTATGTTGATATATTCTATTAGCAGAAAGGAAACGCCGTCATTTTGATAGATGCTAGTCACCCAGCTTGAGCACTGCACTCCCTGGTCTCAGCCGAGGGATGTAAATGGGTTTCGTTGCCTTCGGAGTGTTTGAATTTTTTTCAATAGCGTTTTTTTTTATTTGCGCTATTTATTTTTATTTAATTTTTTTAAGCGTACACAATTATATCTAGTTTCCAATTCATGTATAAGTGATTTGTTTTCACTTAATCAATAAAATTGTTATAAGTAAATTTAATAATCCTTTACTGGAAGATTCCTATGGTATTAACTGGATTTAGTGAATGACACATACAGCTGTATGAAATGAAATAAACTATTATAGTTTAATAAGGAAGAAAATTGTGTCATTCACTAAATCCAGTTAATGTTATAAGTAAATAAATTACCCTTTATTTTCCCTATAAAAATGATACTACATAGGATTAGCTCTTTTAACTTAATTTAGTTGTTTGAAAAATTCTTGCTTTATAATAAATTTACTGGAGTAGTTTAAACAAAAAAACGGAAGAAATCCCTTCTTGTAACGGGAATTTTATTTGTATTCGTATTTTTCTGTTGGTTATTACGAACATTAAGAGAAATAATTGGTAAAATATTCCATTATCATTATTTTATTTGTGTGGTTAAAAAAAATGAGTTCATTGTCACAATTGAAAAACGCATATACAAACATGCTATAGCATTACTCATATTTTACTTAAATTGGACTGATCGCACAGTGCTGTTCATCTGGTATAGTGTTTGCAACAATTGAAGGCGCAAACACCAACCACAGTTGCAGCCACTACTAAGCTTTAAACTGTCTGACAGTTGCATTCATAGCAGAATTTACGGTTTAGCGTAATATTTGTTAGTAAGTGAACCATCACACCATATCTACTTTTCAACTGAACTGCTGATTGCAGAAACACATCGTTTTCATATATTGTTGTTTTAAATTATTGCTGAACTTCGAATTGATTCAGTTCATAGTTTTTAATTTATTATATATAATCTCCATGAAATGAGGCTCTAAGCAATGTATATTTATTGTAGAGTTTGTATTAACAATTTATTTGTTAGTTTTAACCATTTAATTAATCTGCTGGTTGAAAATAGAATATTTGTATAAATATATTTTTGTGTCTCAATTAAGAGTAACAGTATATAAATGTTCTTTTTAATTATAAATCCTTAAAAGGAGAAAAAAATTACTAAAGGAAAACATCACAAAATTAATTATAATAAAAGGGAATCAAAACAAAGATGTTCCTCCGGATAAAAGAAGAAAGGAAAAGATAATTTCGAACCAACTTGCCTGACGAAGCCATTTATTTTAAGATATAGTCACTTAGAAACACCTAGAAATCTGAATGTCTCTAGTCATAACATAACTACTATCCGAAATCACTTTTAACCCTATGGATTTAAGAGTTTTTTTTAGTTGTTAGAGTTTTTTTTTCTATTTTGAAAAATACTAAACTACTCACCACACCAAAGGGAAATTTCATTTGAGAAGAAAAATCAATGAGCATTTCTATAAAAAGAGATCCCTTTACAGGTTGGTAGAACACTTTACTAGTAATAATTTAAATTATTGTATGAGGTATGTGAAGGTTGAATCTAACTCCTGAGGCGCCTGGCCAATAATGAGTTAACAAATTATGTTTATTTTTTCTGCACTGCATTTATGTACCATGTATCTTTTGCAGGTCTGTAAAAGGGTTGTATATCATGATGTTTATTACGATAAGAAAAGGCGACAAGTTGAGTGAAGGACCTTCAGGAGAGCTGTAAGCTGAAGAGAATGAGGATCCTACCTTAACGCTAAGAGCTTTCTGAGTGAGAAATAATGTAATGGAAAAAACACATTAGGCGGCAGGAAAATGGAATGGAAATAGTTCAGAATTGAAGGGAATAAAAGATCTTAATGGGGAACTGCAGGATTTCGAGAAATAAAGTTATTCTTTATATTGTCTGGATTGATATTCATATGGATATTTACTACATGGATATTTATACACGGCACCGACTTGTAACAATATGTATGAAACATGAAATTCATGAGCGATCTTAATATACTCGTATATTATAACATGATAGAGTTTTTATAACTAATCCAGTTTTATCACAGATTATAGTGTTGTTTAGCTCCAAGGACTTGGATTCGAAACCGGCTGAGCAGAAAATTATTTTCTGTTATACTGTAGCCGTGAGTCAACCCTGTAGGTTGTGAAGCCCTCTTGGGGTCCACCCAGCCTCATAAATTGGGTAAAAATCTGGCGGTCGAGCGTGATTCTGACTAAATCACCTCCGTGCATAACCGTCTAGTCTACTTCCTTACAAAGTACTGAGCCCCTGGCCCTTCATGGGTTGTAGTGGTACAGATTTTTATTTTTTTGGAGAGGGCTAACGAGAACTTCTATGCTACAGGTTACTAACATAAAGAATCGAAGTATCAGAGGAGACAACTTCATCTTATCGTCGTTTTTTTTAAAATATTTAATCATTTCAAAAATTATTTGTAGATGGTAAATTACTTTACTTTAAAATATATTTTGATTGAAAATAACAATAGTGGTTTTTTTTTTATATGTTTTCATGTAAGGACGTATATTTTTAGTTTGTCTTTTCTTCGCCACATTTGACTACTGTTTTTCTTGTCGATTAAAACTACATAGACAATAGGCCCTATTTAGATTTCCTGTTATTTGCAGGTTAAATGTTGTTTTATTATTTAGATATTTTATTATATTATGCGTTGATAGTGTTATGGATTCATGACTATTGGTATTAAATGATATAAATTCCCTTCTTTCCTTTATACAGGTTATTTTTTATATTGGTATCTGCGACTCGGGTACTAGTTTATTTATTTTTATTTTATTGGTTTATTTAATCTATAATTATGTAATTATATTTTTTAAGAGTAATATATTTCGATACGTTCTATTTTTTTTTTTATTCCATATAACTGACAATTTTATTTCATATAATTGATAATTTTATTCCAAATAATTGACAATTTTATCCTCCCTAACTCACTCTCTCAGACCTTCCCGCTCCAGTGATTCGCTACCCACATTCAAGCAGTTAAACATCTTCACATTCATCTTTAGATAGCAATATAAAATAAAAATATAGATAAAATAGTCACAGCCCTAGATCGGTTTAAAAAATATAAATACATTTTAAAAAATCTAAAACATATGTAGATTAAAAAAAAAAAATTAGTTAAAAGAAATAATTAAATGAATAAATAATTTAAAAGAATAAATAAGTTAAAACACAAATCTACAGGTTCAAAAACAATATAACAATAATAAATAAATAATGCAACTGTTATATCACAAGTAACAGTAAAAAAAAATATTTTTTTGCTATAATTAGCGTCCATTGTTAGATATTTTTCATTGTTATATATTCAATCAGTAACTTCACCTGTTTATGCAAACATCCTAAATGTAAACAATAAATAATACCTGACTAAAAGGTAAACACGTTGGAGTTATCGAATAGCGTTCGGGGTAGCAATAAATGTGACTCACCATGACTCACGGGCCGCAGCTGCTATCTAATCGCCTCTGATACTCCTTTCTTTTCTTTCTCAATAATTACTTAACAAATAACTTAAAAAACATCCTCTGTACTATTGACACTAAAGTAAACTGCTGTTATATAGCCTCTTAAAAATCCAAAAACGAGCGATTTCTTAAACGGATTACACAATTGTTTTCATCAAAAGACAACAATATTTTATAAATAGAATTCCTGGAGTATATATATATTTTTTTAAAGTACAGAACTAATTTTTAACCAGAAGAATTAAAAATCTTTTCGAATTCATCTAGGAACAAATATTTTTCTTGTTATGTAACATATCTTCATAAAGAAGTTGAAAGCAGTAAGAATACCTTCTAGGATAGCCGTAGTGATCCCTAGAGTAAGATCATACACAAGAGCCCAAGAGGAGAGAAAAAAGACAGTTACTTCACCCCAATATTTGATTGCTTAATCGAAAACTAGGTATAATTATTACTCCAAATTAATGAGTCTGCCAATTATAGGTAGGGGGAATAAAAAATGGCGGCTGTTTCAAAACGTTAAAAATATTTTTATTTTATTCGGAGCTCTATATCTTTACAACTACGACAACAATAGAAAATCCAAGAGATTATAATTTAAAGTAGAGTAAATTTGCTAAAATGTAAATCCTAATAGAGCTATTTATGTTCAATAGTTCTCTTCAAGATATAGCTTTTTAAAAAGGACATTTCATAACATTGTTGTATGGAACGTACTGAAATATCAGTAGTTAGTTGTTTTGAGAAATCTATATCTAAAGAACTATGTGACGTACAGATGTCTATTAGCACTCAAATTAAAGCTAGCTTCAAAGTAGCTATAAAGTAGTTTATAGCATTTATTTTCGTAGTAGTTTTCTTGAAATTTGCTCAAATAAATTGATTTATAGTTCTTCGGACAAATTTTTATTTGCCAAGTTTATATCATAATATAATAATGAATATCATAAAAACTACTACTCCTACGAAGATAAGTGTCATAATCTACATTATAGTAAGTTAAATTTTCTTTATTTTGAGTGTTGGCAGACATATGTGTGTCTTATGGGTCTGGAGATATATTTTTCAAAAATCCAAAAGTTTATACGAACAACTAGAAATTAACATTTAGTGAGTTTATTTTGTTAAATATCATAAAAACTACTACTCCTACAAAGATGAACATTATTGACTATTTTATAGTAAATTTAACTAGTTTAATTTGAGTGGAAACAGACATCTGTACGTCCTATGATTTCTGAAATAATGTTTTTCATAAATCAAACTTATTGTTCTAACAACTATAAATCAATTTATTTTAGCAAATATCATGAAAACTACTATTCCTACGAAAGTGAAGGTCATAAACTACTTTGGAGTACGTTAAACTAGCTTTATTTGATTGCTAATAGACACCTGGATGTTACATAGTTCCTGAGGTATAGATTTTTCAAAATAAATTAACTAACTGATATTTCTGTACATTTTTATGAAAGTTTGCTTTTTAAAAGGCTATATCGCGATAACTATTGGAAGTAAGTAGTTCTATTAATGCTAATATTTCAGCAAATTTACTCTTCTTTAAATAATGTTCTTTTAGATTTTCTAGTGTTGTTGGTAGTTTTTAAGAAATAGAGCTCATAGAGAATGAAAAATTAAGGTTTTGAAACAGCCACTATTTTATATTCCCCCTACCTATACTTGACAGACTCATCAGTTTTTACTAGAAATTATACATAGTTTTCATTAAAGTAATCAAAAATTGGGGTGAGATAACTGCCTTTTTTTCTTCCCGGCTCTTTTACTATCAACATGCAAGAAATTTAGAGGGGTCACATAATGTCATCAAACGGACGTTGGACTCCCGTATATCCTGAATCCGGTAACCCTTTTTTTGTCATTATAGCATTCTGGGAAATTTCTGCTAACAATCCAAAACCCCTTTTTCGATAGCCACTCACTTACAGAGGCGTTGCATCAGACTATGCCGCATTTAAAAATTGTTAATACATTTTTGCCTTATTATATTGTGGGTTTAAGATTGTATGGTTCCAAATGTATGATGGAAATCACTAACAAACTTTTCGTTATCTATTCATAAATTAGAGTACAAAAAAAAATTGTTTATAGTCCAATATACATCATACGTCTAATAGGTACTAAGATATATAATTTTTCATAAACGAAAAGTTTTTTTAAAACCTTGACAAATAAAAAAAAATATATATGTATATATAGTTGACCGTAAAAATTGATATATAAGAAGATGGTCAGGGTTGCGGTAAAAAGAGAAACAAAAATAGTTAACAACTATTTATTTTCCGACGTTTCGCCCCACTTTGCAGGGCTTCATCAGGGCTGCTCAATTGAATCGGTTGAACAGAAAGTCAAAAAATAATAGGAGATTATACTGAAGAAAATAAAACAATAATTGTAGAAGAAGTAACTAATAAAAAATAAATAAAGAGTAGTTTAAAATAGAAAAAAAATAAGTAAGACAAATAAATAAACAATGATAACAACTGTAGTATTTATATATCGTGAAAATAATCATTTCTCTACACTGATAATAGTAATAGTAAAGATAACAGGAGTAACATGAATAACAAAAAGTGAAATAAGGTAATTTAAAAATCGGAAGTGAAAGTATACAAAATCAAATAAAAATATATATAAAAGTACAAGGTGTGATGTAGAAAAAAGTACATAAAAAGATTAAAAATAAGTAATAAAGTATAGAAAATAAGTGATGGAATGTTAACCATATAGGAGATGATAATGATAAGTGAAATAAGTTAATAGAAACATGTGAAATAAAAGTTTACAAAACCAAAACAAAGAAATAAGTAAGAAAAATAAATAAACAATGATAACAACTGTTGTATTTATATATCGTGAAAATAATCATTTCTCTACACTGATAATAGTAATAGTAAAAATTACAGGAGTAACATGAATAAAAAAAAGTGAAATAAGGTAATTTAAAAATCGGAAGTGAAAGTATACAAAATAAATTAAAAATATATATAAACGTACAAGGTGTGATGTAGAAAAAATACATAAAAAGATTAAAAATAACTAATACATTATAGAAAATAAGTGAAAAAATGTGATGGAATGTTAACCATATAGGAGATGATAATGATAAGTGAAATAAGTAATAGAAACATGTGAAATAAAAGTTTACAAAAACAAAACTTTCTGATTTTTTTGACTTTCTGTTCAACCGATTCATTTGAGCAGCCCTGCAAAGTGGGGCGAAACGTCGGAAAATAAATAGTTGTAAACTATTTTTGTTTCACTCTTGACCGCAACCCTGACCATCTTCTTATATAAAAATAAAAAAAAATGTTTGTAGACCAATATACATCTATAAGTCGAATAGTTTTTTAAATACCGTTTTTTATAAATTAAAAATATTTTTAAAACATTGGAAAGCCAAAAAAATATATTGTTTATAGATCAATATACATCTATAGGTCAAGTGGTTTTTGAAATGAAATTTTGTAAGAACGATTAGAAATCAACATCTAGTGAATTTATTGTGGCTAATATTTACTAATGTGATAATATTAAATATTATCATAAAAACTGCAGCTCCTACAATGATAAATGTCTTCAACTAATTTTTAGTTAGTTAAACTAGCTTTAATTTGAGTGCTAACAGACATCTATACGTCAAGTCTTATTATTCTTATCTCCGGAAATGTGTTTTCAATCTATAAAAACATTTCACCTCTTATATTAACCTTAAATTTCAAGTTTATCTAATCCTTTTAAGGTTTGTATTAATCCATTTTTTATGACTAGTAAAAAGAAATTGCAATACAAAAACTTACACATCTGAATTTTCATAAATATATTATAAATTTAAATTTTGGAAAAATAAACTTATTATTAAGTACATAAGTACCTTATGCCATTTAAATAATTAGAAATGATTTTCATGAAAGATATTCTCATGCAATTCCATTATAATTGTATACATTACAAGGCCTCAGAGTAAAGTGTAAAAAATACAGACGGGGAAGTAATTCCTGCATTTCGAAGATTTCCTGGAGTCTTCTATGCTGATTTCAAAGTATTCCTTGAAAACTTGAAAATTAACTTTAATATATCACTACCCGAACGTCAAGAACCCATTACTATGATCGTGGGCATTAGCCCGTTCCATGAATACCATTTTTAGAAGAAAAGGAATTGAATCACCCTCAGCTTACAATAATGTGATCGTATGGAGACAGGAACCCCCCGCAGGAAGTACGTGTTCGGAATGGCAATTTCCTGATGCCTGTCCACCAGCCTTCCAAGTGGTCCCTTGGCCGTCTTAACTCCTACTCTTCCACTGTAATTTAGATTCGGTCATGTTGGCGTGCTGTTCCGCTCCCAAAAGGAGCTGGACTACAACAACAACTGACGGGTTCGCTGGAAAAAAGAGGTAGCTCCATCCTGGAGGAGTTCGGAAAAAAAAATCGTTTAGTATCTGAAATGTGTAGCATAATTACTTTTCGCATTATTCAAAAGATAAAATAACATATTTAATAAGAAGTAACATCTATTTTTTTTGGCAAAAAAAGGAGTTGCCCCAGCAATCAAACTTTTAGTACATTGTCTGAAAGTTATATTTTTGACTGGAAATGCTTATCTGATGTGTAAACATGAATAAGAATATAATTCAGAATTTTTTTTTTCACATTATTTAGAATACGCAATTTTCTACTTTTTTTTATTGGTTTCCTAAATTTTGAAAAATGGGAACTGTATCCTTCATAGAGAAAGGCATTCTATTGATATTTTAACATATGTATAAATTAACTTATTAGATAAAAGTTACATATAACGTCAAAAAAAGGCAATCCTTCCCCGCCGGACCCACCCAGCTAAGACCCCCAGGGAGCGACGGTCCTATATCACTTTTGAAATATTAGCATAAAACGGGAAGAGGAGACTTTAAGATAGTTAAATCGAGCAATATGTAAAAAGCGCCTGAAATTGAAAAACGGCATGAACGTTTTTGGCCATCTTGGGCCGACGAAGGAAAAGCAAAAAAAAGTTAGTAAGATTAGCATATAGTTTTTTTGGTTCAGATATATCGGAGTTGTTTAGATTTCTTTGCATATATGCATAATAGATGTTAGTTTTTAATTATTTAATGGGTTATTAAAACTTCTTCTTTATAATTGTCTTTTTAATAATTCATAACTTATAGTCCGGGAGCAGAAGTTAAAAAAGTCGAATTAGCATCATCAAGCTTTATTATAGCTTGATAGTGCCAAGTCCTTTCAAGAATGAAATGTGAAGCACGAACCGAAGTATGTAATCTACAATAATTCACCATGATGGCTTATTCATAGCGTCCGATTGGCTTTTTATTCAGTTTTATTTGCAGGAAAAATGATTTTGCTTAAAAAGGCATGATTTTTCTTTGTGAATATTAAAATTTAGTCAGACTTTGTTGATGTAATTATCAGTATTATCACAACTCGATTTCATGAATTTGACCTCCCGGATCGATTCTCGATCTAACGTTTTGTGTTTACAATTATACTATGTAACCGATCTAACCCTAACCAGATATCATTCCTTCCATTATAAACTCCCAAACCCACTATTTCCTAACCCTTTTTCCTCTTCCATTCCTGACAATCCTCCGAGATGCCTGAAAAGAATGGTTAACTACCCACCAACCACCAAAAACTTACAATTCAGAAAACAACACACAGCCACAGAAAAATAGAGAACAGGAAAAGGAAAACCTTAAAAAGTTGCAAGAATCCTGGGAGAAAAAAGAATCCAGAAAGTTTCATAAAGGTGTAAAAGAAATAAAAAAGGGATTCCAAGCCAACACTGGATTATGTAAGGGAAAGAAGGTGAGCTGATTGGTGAAAAAACGTCAATTCTTGAAAGGTGGAGCCAGTATTTTAGTGAATTGCTAAACACAAGAGCGACTGAGAAAAGAGCTGAAGAAAGCTTCAATTTACACGAAATCCTGGGTAAGGAGCAGGATGATGCAGAAGAAGTGGAAGCTCCTGAGAAGGAAGCAATTATTGACATTATTAAATCATTGAGAAACCATAAGTCACCAGGTCTTGACGAGATAACTCTAGAGATGATGAAATATGGAGGCAGTGATTTGAGGGAAGCAATTTATGATTTGATTTGGGAGATATGGACGGAAGAAAAAATGCCAGAAGATTGGACAAGAGCAGCAATATATCCTAAAAACAAGAAAAGAGACAAGCTGACATGCGATAATTATAGAGGCATTGCTCTACTAAGCACAACCTATAAAATACTGGCAGTGATTCTACATAAAAGAGGGTCCGATTTAACGGAAAATATTATAGGAGAATATCAGGGGATAGATCGACAGTTGACCAGATATTCACCCTGAGGCAGGCAATGGAAAAGTGCTATGAGTATAACATAGACCTGCATCTGCTATTCGTGGACTTCAAACAAGCGTATGACAGTATGGACAGAAAGGAACTTTTAAAAGCCATGGTAAAGGTAGGCCTTCCGAAAAACCCAATCAGGCTGGTAAAAATGACACTAATGAACACTACCTGCAGAGTTAAGCTTGGAAATTCGCTGTCCTAGGAATTTTCTGTGGAGAATGGCTTGAAACAGGGGGATCCTCTGGCTCCTCTTCTATTTAATATAGCATTAGAAGTCGCTATTCGTTCAATCAGAACTAATCCAGGAGGGACCATTTACAACAGACAGTCTCAACATTTAGCATATGCAGATGATGTTGTTATTTCCGCAAGAACTCGAGCAGCAATAAAAGGAACATTCCTGGAATTCGAAGAAGCAGCATATGAATTGGGCCTTAAGGTTAATGAAGACAAGACAATGTACATGAAAAGCTCAAGAGAGGATAAGGAAGAGAATAGTAAAGTGACGTTCAGAGACCACAGTTTCAATTCTGTAAACGAGTTTAGGTATCTGAAAAGCCTGGTTACAGATAATAACAAAGTAGAGAGCGAAATAGAGACCAGGATAGCAGCAGGAAATAAATGTTATTTCTCACTGCAGAAAATTATGAATTTTAGAGCTCTCTCTAAAAGGATGAGAGTGGTCATTTACAAAACCATCGTAAGGCCAGTAGTGGATCTATGGGGGAGAAACCTTGACAAGAAAAGCAAAACAGATACTCAACTCCTGGGAGAGAAAGGTATGGAGTCCTTCTCAATACTAGATATGAGGAGGAGTCTCGGAGAATGGAGTCTGGAGAAGAAGAAGGAATGAGGAACTGATAAATTTGTACGGGGAACCCATCGTGGCGTTAATAAAAAGTGCAAGATTAATATGGTTAGGACACGTTGAGAGGATGCCCGATGAAAGGATACCCAAAAAGATGGTTTATGGCAAACCAGATGGAAAATGGAAATGAGGACGTCCCCGGATCAGATGGCTGGGCGATGTGGAGGAGGATTTGAAGCTCTTGAATGTTGACAGATGGAAGGAGAAAGCAAGAGACCGTGTAGACTGGGTGGCTGTGGTGGAGCAGGCCCGGGTTCTTGTAGGCAGTGTAGTGTCATCATGATAATAATAATAACATTAATCTCAATTGGCAATTATTGGTCAAATCTTCATAAATTTATTTTCTTTTATTAAATTAAGTTATTATTAATTTTAAAAATGTAGTAATTATTTTGTATATAATTTGGCATGTAAATGGCAATTAATGATAAGCTAATCGATATTTAGTCCATTACTTAGTACAATTAATTACTAACAGAAATAATATCTACATCATTTCACAGTTAAATGAAATAACCCCAAAGCCATCTTCTCTCCAGATGTAGATGGTCATAAATCAAAAAGGCCGCTTCCAGGAAAGCTATTACTGGAATAATTTGCATCATTCTCTCCAGTCTCGTATTCCCAAAAGGCAGGATAGCGGTTGGTCGCTGATCCCGTAGGCTGAAACGCGACTACCTCGGCCAACGAACCATTCAGTCAGGTGTGCGTGCCTCTCCCGCGGCTAATACAGCTGTTCTAGATCGACATTTCTCTACTGTAGCAAGGTACTATGAACAAAGTAATAACGCCACAGGAATTCACTATCACAGGAAGGAACTATTGGCTTCTGTGAAGATGCCACTTAATTTGGTGTTCTCCTTTTTTTTCTTCCTTTATTGTACAGAATTAAATTTGGAATTTTACATTCATAAATTTGTAATGGAGATAAGAGACCACATTCACACCATATTCACTGGTAAATATGAATTTAATGATAGCAAAAAAAAAAAAAATTAAACGCAGTAAAATAACATCTTATGGCAATTCATTCTAATAAAATCAATGTTCGAAAGAGAGATTGTCCGAAGGATTTGGGATGAACACGAAATCGTGGTGAATCCAAAATTAAGTCAAACGCTGAGATTAATACTTGATAAAGAATGAGAATATTGATAACTGAATTTGAGTAGTAATAGTAAGTAGGCTAAGAGGGAA
Source organism: Halyomorpha halys (assembly GCF_000696795.3). Classification (NCBI taxonomy): domain Eukaryota; kingdom Metazoa; phylum Arthropoda; class Insecta; order Hemiptera; family Pentatomidae; genus Halyomorpha; species Halyomorpha halys. The sequence continues at coordinate 16,762 of NW_027111483.1, forward strand.
AATTATGGATGCGCACTTCAGTGGAAGTAGCAAAAAAAAAAAAAAAAAGAACAAGAAGCAGGTGGAATGATGAGTGAAGAGAGACTCGAGGAGGCTAAAAAAGCCAGATAAAAGAGAATGGTACAGTACAGGGAGAAATGGAAAAAATGACTGAAGAGGCCAAGGGTCATGCTGCCTGTAGCGCCGGGATAATTAATTATTTTATTAAATATTAGGAAAACTTACAAAAACGTATATAAAAAAGAATTATGAACATTTAGAAGTTTTAACACAGGAATAGGGGGCCCTATAGATTGTGGGGTCGTGGACTCGGGCACAAAAGGTCTTTGGGAAAATAATACACCAACATCCCAACTAGAGTTATGATGACATTGCCGACCCGGCCGTATAAACATGCATTTTTTCTTTCAAACTGTTAGGTTCAAGAAATACATGTGTTCATGTCTATGCTCAAGCCAGAATATATTTCCTTACTTTTGAAATTTCGTATGTCGTTCTCATTAAATATATTTCCAGCTGGTTAGGTTTTTCTGTCTAGAGATCACGGTCGAGTCGAGAGAGTGCAAGCACGGCAGGGAGCCTCCACTGAACTTTTCTTCTTTCATTTCTCTCACCACGTTTCACTGAGGAAATCTCACAGCTGACATCAGCGTTCTTCCTTCAAGAAGAGTTGTTGCTCACTACTATCACGACAGGGGTACCACAGGTGGTCTTTTACTTATTAAAAAATGGTATTTATTTTATTTTCTATTAATGTTTTAAGTTTATCATTTAAACAGTTTTCTTCAATTTTAATCTCTATATGACTTTACAACATTAAGGACAGCGCACAGGCAAAAGTGTACAGCCTGGTTTCAATACGCTGTTGAAGCAGAGAAAACGCAATTTACGTTTTGTTTCAGTTTAAAGATTATGAACTATTTTCAATAGACAAAAGCTAGCCCAGCCGGCTTAGTATATCTAATGACTTAATTTTGGTGAATTATAATTGTCATTAACATAATTTTAAATCAAATTTAAATAATAAAAATCTTGGTATTATTAATATTAATTGAAACTACAATCCAAAAGTAAATTTTTTTATTTTTTTATTTCGGAGTCATAAATATCCTGCTAACATCATAATAATAAAGATAATGGTGTATCGAAATTAAATTTACATTCACTACAAATAGTTGTACTGAATCATAAATATATACAATAGAAGTGAAGTGCAAGAAATTACTTTTGGTAGGAATCTTAAGATTAAAATAATATATAAAAAACTAATTGAAAATAATTAAGTGGAAATATAAAGCACATTGCCAATTATCTGCCATGTCTAAATATATAAGTTCCTGTTCTAGAAAATATATGTTGGCCTGATTTTTGCACCTGTGATGAGTCACGGACCCGTCAGACTTCTTCCAAGGGCTCACACTTTCTGACGTAGACGCTCGTAGAACAGGTAGCACAACCATTTAAGAGCCCGCAACCAATTTAGTCCATCGCGGCAATTATACATCACTTAGCTTGCATGGGATATTACAAAATCCCATAATCACATAATCAAAACAATGCTTTATGTTTTCTTTCATATTTTAAGTTCGTATAAAAATGGCACTTTTAAATAGATCCTTTTACTGACTTAACATTATCTAACTTCTATTTGATTATAATTTTGATATTTTGAAAAAAAAAATTGAGGAATTAAAAATTTTTGTTTTTCTATTTCTTGGGGTAGCGGAGAGGCTCAGTGAGGAAGACACTCCTAACTCCAAGGATCCAGGTTCGAATTCGATTATAGCAGGTATTCTTCACAAAATAATATTAAAAATCTTTTATTCAAAAGATTTATGAGAGGGATGGGAAACTAAACCGATGAACACTTACAGAGATGAATACGAAATACAGACAAAAAGTAAGTAAAATTTATCCAAACTGGATATGCAGGGTTAACAAGTAATATTATAAATTTAAAAAAATGTTTTCTCCTAATCAAGAAATCGGAAAAATGATAATATGTACCTTTAACAGGGTAAGGGCTCAGAACTTTGTGAGGGAGGACTGTCTTGAACAACGGTCAGCAAAAAAGTAATTTGTTCATTGGGTATATTGTTTGATATTAGTTTAAATAAATGATTTTTAACTCACTATTTTACTGAAATAACAACAACGATATATTTAATTATGTATTTTACTGGCTGACTATTTGTACGGGGATTGCCCCATAAATAAATAATTATTATTATATTTTTCTTTAGAAGTAAGAGCAAAACCTCGTTTCCGTGATTCCTACTGTAGAAGGAAGCTATCTAGTTGAGAAACCTTTTATCACGACTCCGACCTCATTTCTGCATGTTCCACGAATGCTCCGTCATGCGTTCACAATGCACGGTTAAGGACCAAAATATTCTGAAAATCCAGTACAGAATGGTTAATGCTAAACGAATAACAATGCGATAAGGTTTTTTTTTCTCAAAAAAGTCTGTTAGTGACAACAAATAACCTACATCTGAGTTAATGACAGCAGATTCGGTTTAGAACCTTTATAATAAGCAACGAATATAACTAAAAAAAAATTAAGAGACAGTAAAATACAAATAAAATTAAGAGGCAATAAAATCCAAATAAAATTAAGAGGCAATAAAATCCAATTTTATGATATCCAAAACTGCTTTATTAAATAACAAAACATATTGAAAAATTAATTAATCAGAGAATACTATAATCTAAATAAGCCCACAAATTTAAGGAAAAAAAAACATCCGACATAATATTTCCACAACTATCTTTTCAATTTTTCATAACCTCTCCCCTAACAAATTCCTAGAGGAGGGTGTTCCAGTCATTAACTCTTGCGGAAGGGAAGGAATTACTTTAATCTCCCTAAAATAAATCTCTGTATTAAAAAATAACTAAAACACACCAGTAAAAATTGGTATATTTAATTAGTTTATTTTCTCCCAAAATACCATTCACTAGATCGAAATGTATGTTTGTTGTATAAAATATTTTAAAACAATGCTAAACTGCTATCGTATGTTGACCTACAATCTCTTTTTGAACGAAGAGAGGTATTCAGAAGTGATTATCAATAATTAAGGGATGGTTAGTTTTGTAGTTTCATTTCCTTAAGTAAGTTATTGTACCCGCTTTTTCAATTACCTATGTCTACATTTTATTTCCCGCTTCTCTCATCACTTAATTTTATTAATTCTATTTTGTAAAACTATTCATTGTATGTGTAAAATTATTTTGTTTATACTTTCTTTTTATATTTTTTTATTTTTCTATACTTACTGTGGTTGTTGTCTTGTTTTGTTTTTAGCCCTGAAGAAGGCTAGAAACTCTAGCCGAAACGTCGGCACATTAAAATAAGTTAATCATACTTATTTGTGTTTCATTGACCGCACCCCCAACCATCTTCTCCTCATTTATCATCCACGGTCAACTATCTCTCATAATTAATAATGATGGTTAGTTTACTAAAAATGTAGTTAAGCGTCACCAACCTCATCTTCATATCTCATCCGTAGTCGGAATGAGACTTCATAAAGGTTTTTTTCTAGAAAACCGCCTTTTTTTCCCATTAAAAATCAATTTTTTTTTACTGCAACCAAACATTTTCCACCTTCGGGATTTACCATTTTCTATAAGATAGCAACCAACTTGTAAGAAAATATTGCTTTAATATTCCAAAAAAACCAGCTGAAACGAAGTAAACAAGTAAAAACGAATATTTTTCAGAAATACTCTATAGAATCACACACAATCAGTTTTCGTTAGGTAACAAAATAGTTTATACATAATTGTAGTACTGCTATAATTGAAGAACTTCCCTTTGAGTCCTATAAATCACATTCTGCGGGCGATATGGATTACATACATATGGCGCAACGATCCACCTATGAATTAGAGTCTCCAAGAGTTTCTTCAATTCTTCTCTAACCAGTGCAGAAGTCATCCAGTTAGTTTTTTTTTAGTAAATTAGACGCAGCTGACACTACAAGCCATCTGAGATTGAGTCTCTCTACTCATCTTTTTCGATGAAGCACCTCCTTCACCAATTCTCCCGGGATTTCACTTCCTTCTATTCTTGTGACATATCATGCCCATCTCAGCCTTCGATTAGGCCGAAGATCCTTCATAATATTCTTCTCTCAAAAATGAGAAGTTTCTTTGCGTCAGCCATAGGCAAAGGCAATGCTTCCAATCTATATCTGAGGACTGGGTGTATCAGCGTTTCGTAGAGTTTCAGTTTGATTTGATTGGTAGTGTAATTTATCTTGATAATTTAATGGACTATCAGCTCCCGCTGTCAGTTGGAGGGCCTGCCTCCTCAGACCCTCTCGACTTGCTCCCCCCTCCGGTGCAGCTACAGAGGGAAAGTGATCCTATGGGGTGTACTGTAATTGACCTTTGTCTGAAGTGTAAGGATGTAGATTTGTTTTCTTTTAATTGTAAATTTATGTTATTCTGAAGAGGGATTGTCCCGAAAAAAATTTTTTTTCTATCTATCTAAGCATAACAAAGTGACTGCGAAAAGTGGCTTTTTTCTTGAGCCAAATATTTTTAGTGGGTTTAATATACAATAAATAATATTGAAAAATCTATTTGAGCTTGGACCTGTTTATTATAAACCGTTGATGCATGCATAAAGATCAACTTATCATTCATCTGGATGTTCCCTGAAGGAGCTTGCCAAGTTTTTGAACAAAATTACATGACGTTTCAACTGATTGAAATTATTTCTTATTTCTGTTTTTTTTTTTTTTTAATCTCTGGTGATTTCTGACATATGGGAAATAGAGTTGTCATTCTATAGACAACAACTTATTACAACAAGAGTGGGAGAGTCGTGTTTTCATTCCTAGGGACCGCCATGAAATAAAAGTCCATCCGCCCAGGCCGACATCAAACCGGAGCCTCTGTAGACTGGAGGTTCCAAAAGTTGTTTTCTGTGTTGTAGCACACCCAAAGCTATAAGGTAATTCAAGTAAAAATATTAATTCGACAAGCTGTGGAAACCTGTAAAACAGCTGTCCTCAAAGTTTTATCATTTAAATGGCGTCCCATATTTCATATTGAAACTATGATACTCTGAGGAGTAGAGATTTTCTCAAAGCAAGAATTTGCCTTATTGGTCCCTATGCTAATACCAAGAAATAACTTTTGCACACGTATTTTTCATGATACTACTATATTTCAAAAACGGTTTGACCGATTTGACTCAAAATTGGAGATAAATTGAGAATTAGCTTTACCCTGGCCAAGTAAACATTTTATCAAATTTCATCAATTATTTTCGCTAACTGATTTTCTAATATTTGAACAATGACTCTTTCCGTAGACTTTATTCTTAAACAATATATCATTAACTTTAAAATATGGGTAATTTCGTACCAAATAGAAATATGTTTAAAAAAACATGAATATTTTACAAAAATAGGAGCTTCCACAGAAGAGAGGTTTTAAGTAGAGAGAAAGTTCCACCTCTTTAACTCTTTACTTGCCAGACTTTTTTTTTTAATATACTATTTAATTATTAATTATTGTTTGTGTAGGTAATTAACATTAATTTTAACTTTGATATTAATTTAGGTTAACTAAATACATCCTCATTTAATAAAAACAAATCGGGTATATGATATTTAATGCCATAATGATAAGGCATGAACATAATACATGATATTTTTAATAATAATAACTCAATTATAATTGTTAATTCTAATTAATCATAATAATGTATTGAGGATAATTAGTAAAGATGATGGAATCTGCTTTGTTGTTAGCCTGAGTCAGCCAATCCTGAGAATGTTCTGGCTCCGAGTCCTGCTAACTGTACACTTAATCACAGGCCTCTTGAGAATTTTTCTAATACGCTTCTTTTTATTAAAGCTGGACCCAACCACATAGATAAGGTACAACAGAAATATGTCACACACCATCCTAAATTTTATAGAAAGACGGATTCATATTTCTTGAATTTGATGCACAAATATCAATTTGAAACATAATCTAAAATTAGTCTGTTATAGAAATAATTAAGACTCGAAACATAGATATGTCATAGTGAAAAAAACATTTATATTTTACGATTGTCTAAAAAATTAGTGATTTTTATTACAATTTGAAATAAATTTATTTTATTATAATTATACAGCGAGTGAACTGTATTATAAGCAATAGGTAGCAAACGGAATTTTATTAAGAAAATCTATTTATTCCATCAATAAATGCGAGGAGAATCACTGAAATAGATATAAAACGTTAATTGGTTACTCTGATCCAAAGCTATACTATTTTGCAATAGTAGTATTTAATTAAGAAGCAAATCTGCTATGGTATTTTTCATCTCATTTTTGTTAGGAAAACAGATGAAAGTGAATTAGTTGTTACATTAATGTCTAAAAAAATTGAAACAAAAACGGTGGGGATTGGGGGGGAAAACATTGAGACACTCCAGAAAGAGTTTGGAATCCATCCCTTGTTTTGTTGTATTGTTTAAACTACTACCTTTGAAACAACCTCATATTGTACAAGAGCCCAAGAGAAAAAAAAAGTCAGTTATTTCACACCAATTTTTGATTACTTTAATGAAAATTATGTATAACTACTAGTAAAATTGATGAGTCTGCCAAGTATATGTAGGGGGAATAGAAAACAGCGGGTTTTTAAAAACGTTAAAAATAATTCATTTTTCATTTGGAACTCTATATCTTTAAAACTAGAAAACCTACTAGAATATCATTTAAAGTAGAGTAAATATGCTGAACTGTAAGCCTTAATAGCTATTTACGTTCAATAGTTCTCGAGATATAGCTTTTTAAAAGCAATATTTCATAAAAATGTACAGAACGTACTGATAGATCAGTTTCTATTTTGAGAAATCTTTAACTCAGGAACAATGAGACGTATATATGTCCGAACAACTATAAATCAACTCATTTTAGGAAATATAATGAGAACTACTTTTCCTACGAAGGTAAAGGTCATAAACTACTTTATAAGACGTTAAACTAGCTATAATTTGAGTGCTAATAGACATCTTTACGTCTCATAGTTCCTGAGTTAAAGAGTTCTCAAAATAAATTAACTAACTACTAATCTTTCAGTAGATTTTTAAAAAATGTTGCTTTTTAAAAAGCTATATTTCGAGAACTATTGGATGTGAATAGCTCTATTAGGCCTCATATTTCAGCAAATTTACTCTCCTTTAAATAATGTTCTTTTAGATTTTCTAGTGCTGTTGGTAGTTTTTAAGATATAGAGTTCCGAATGAAAAATTAATGTTCTTAAGGTTTTGAAACAGCCGCCATTTTTTATTCCTCTACCCTATACTTGGCAGACTCATCAGTTTTTACTAGTAATTATACATAGTTTTCATTAAAGTAATCAAAAATTGGGGTAAACTGCCCTTTTTTCTTCCCGGCTCTTGTACTAATATGCTTGAACTTATTTCATCGATTGAAATTTACTGGATGTGCCGCAATGTAGAGGGAGTTAAGGTGAAATAGTCTCTTCCTTTTTTATAATTTTATTTAATCTGAGAAATTATTGACACTATTCTATTAGAACAGCTCAGATTAGTTTAATTATTCCTCCATTCAAAGGTTTTAAGAAACTTTCACTCTCTTTATGAGAACAATTGAGTATCCTAACTCCCCTCCAAAAATGGTCATAAGTTCATCTGATTTATTCTTTCTAGTTTACTTTAATTTTTTGGTATATACCAGTAATAAGTAGTATGGTTAAAAAACTTGAATTTTTGATTTGCCAAAAATCACTGATGAACTTTGTTACGGAGTTATTAGTACAAATGTGTATCTGCACTTTTTTTTTTTTAATTTATAGTTTGTTTCATTGTTTGTCTGTTGTTTCTTTAAGAGCTTCAGATTATCACATGGTAAAAGGATTTCTCGGATCACATGTGATGTATTTGATTTGGAAAGTAATCCTTTATCCTCATAATAGTCTATTAGAAAAACCGTCAAAGAAAAAAATAGACAGGGTTAGTCAATGAAATGTGACGCATCAATTTTATCTAGATTAAAATAACAAATAACAAAATAAACTAAATTGTTATTTTTTGTTTATTCGCTCTTATAGTTTTCAGTATATTTTATGTATTACAAGTTTTTTAAATATTTTGAATGCTTTTTTCTTTTATTAAATCTAATTTTATAATCCCTTTGCTAATTTTGGCTTAAAGTGGTGATGACAGGTACTTTTTCTTTAATAGTTGAAAAAGAATGAAAGTTTTAGAAATATAGATTAATAATAGATTTATTTAATTTTAATCATGATGGTAATAGTTTATTATTTGAAGATCTTGTCATTCGATAAGAAGAAACATTTAATACTTAAAACTAATTTCAATTCACTCACTTCAGCGTTAACTACATTTTGTCGCTCAATTATTAAAGACATTAATTATAAAAATATAACGTAAATATACTATAAGAAACGATATTCAATGGCGCGTTAAACCAGTCTTCATGATGCAACATGGTTCTTCAATCTTAGCCTTCATGCTCGTAAATTAAATCCTCCGTAAACAATCAAGCTATACTTCGATCATAACACTTTTTTCTGTCATATACACAAAAAAATATATAACTTGTTAATAGTATAATTTCTTAAAAATAGATACTACTTAATTCTTTGGCGATTGGTGAACATTCTGATATCTATGAGGCATTTTACCTTTGTTCAAACCAAAAAAATTTTAACACTTATTAAATCTTAAGGAGCTTTATACGTATTCCATACTTGACAGTATGAAATTATCTTAGTCAGGAACGATAAATTACTATGATTCTAAGCCTTTAATCCTTCAATTACTTCTTCTTTAATGTTATTTCTTTTAGATATTGTGAAGTCGATATTAGATGTCAGTCAATGAGATTTGATCGATCAGATCTATGGTTTATTAGATTTTTAGCATTCAAAGTTTGCTGAATAATAAGAATAGTTAAGAGACAATTTTTTTGTTTGAATTGAGGTTTAATGCTTCAAGTTTGATAGACGTGTCCAAGTTGATTTAATGATGTAATGTTTATCCAGCCATTATCTAACACTTACATATAAAGTAGTACTTTATTACATTCCGTTAAAAATTACTTCCGCTATATGATGGCTCAGTGGTTGTGATGCGGCTGCAGGAAGACATCAATATCCTACGTAAGAGCACGCAGGAGGTCACTGAAGACTTAGATATTCTCCCAAAGGATCGGATATTTGCAAGAAGCCCTGCAATATAAATATTAACTTTCAAGATGCCATTCCATCAAGAGATGGTTCCGAATAAATTGATTTCCCTAACTTAGGTTTAACTCAGATTAAAATATTCCTTACTAATTATGACCTATAATTACACATTTTCATGATCATTATAATCATCTGTGCTACAAATATTATAGTGTTATATTATAGGTTCATTGACTTGGATAAAAAAAAAAAAGTTTGCGTGATATAGAATGCCATAGGTCCCTTTAACATTTACCCGGCTACCGGGTATAATGTAACGAACAATTGACAACAGTATTAAATTTATTTTTCCTATCTGATCCAAACCCTCTAGTTTCACAAAACACTATTCTTAGGATTATAATCGTTAAAAAAATAAATAATATTCACATTTTGATAAAAAAGCGTGGTCAAAATATTGTAAACAATGTTAATTCGCTCTCTTTGAATATTTAGTCATGTTTTGCAAAAAAATTCAAGGGAAACGTGGTTAAAATAGTTCATTTCTCAAATAATAATAATTAATTAGTATTTTCTTATCCTAAAATTAAAGTAAAATCCTTTCAATAATGTATACCATTGCAATCAATATTATAACTGCAAAAGGCATTATATTAATATAATTATGAATATAAATGTATTATTATAAGTGTTATATAATATTATTATAGCACTATAGTATCTATTGCTTATTACAGTTTTTTCCTCGTTGTTTTGAATATAAATCAAATCGATAAAAATATTTATTCGAAAGCAATTTTTTTCTTTATTAGTTTCGTTATTGGGTTCCGATATACACTATGCCGCGTAGTTGGGTAGTCTATCCAGTTGTTACTGAACGAATTTGCCCTGATGAAAGCTAGAAATTCTGGCCGAAACGTTGGCACGATTAAATAAGGTACTTAAACTTCTTTGTGCTTTATTTTGACCGCACCCCCTCCCAACTTCTCGTATAAGTCATACACGGTCAACTATCTCTCATGATTATAGATCATAAGTAACATTTTAGGAGGAAAAAAATTCTATCTAAGATGTAATGTGATATATTTTTAAGAACTCCTTTCACTCATAAAAATTCAAAACAAAGTAGATAAAGATGTCAATTGACAATAGATTGACATCAATAAAAACCTTTTATAATGGATAAAGATAGTTTGAATTAAGTTTTCTTAGAATTAACAAAAATTGCTTATCACTACGATCAAATTAACCCTTTGATTGCAGCGTAAAGTTTTGTACGTTTCAATACAATCCGTTTTCTAAGGATTATATTTCTGTATATCACAATTTTGGGGAAATTAAATCACTTAAAATTACTAGGCAATCCCCAGCTGTGATGTTTTCCTATTCATATTGACTGACCTCTCGGGAACATTTCTAATATCATCATATCCATACTAAAATATATAAGCTAATTTAATTGCAATAGTAAATATTTAGAAACATAAAAATAAAATTAAATTGTGAGAGAAAAGAAAAAATCTATATCTATATATAACGGTAAGTGACATTAATTGATGTGACAAAGATGTAAATAAACCAAATTAGTTATTTATGTTCGTACATATCTGTTTTCTTAAGGTAATCCAATATTTCCGGAATATGAGGACTGTTAATTAAGCTACCAAATGATATGATAATCCACTGTCTATCAAATACCTGCAGTCTGTCAGTATGTGTTTAGCAGTTAGTGGTACGTTTTACTGTCTACATTTTGGCCTAGATGTCCCTGAAAGTAAAAATTCTTGGGTTGGTCGAGTATATCCAATTCGTAGTCTGGTCATTATTTCTTCGTGTCGTCTGCAGCTTTCGGTTGATGTCTTCCACGAATGTATTGTACTCTTAATTTGTTTTCTGGTGTCTTGGTCCAAGTTGTGCACTATTTATTTAATATTTGTATTGTCATGAAAGGATTAATGTCGCTGTGGGGGCAATCTAAGCAGTCAGGTGGCGTGATCAATGATGCAGCTTTTCCACTTGGACAGCTTTCCTATTCCCCGGGATGTCCTAGTGTCCTGGTATCCAGATAAACAATACAGTGCGGTCAGTCCAATGTAGCTTAAAAGACATCCTTAAAACTTCAACCATCCTTTAACGACCAATATGATGACGTTTCGGACTCCTGTCCATTTACAAATCAATCTCTAGTGGTTGAACACTCCAAACAATTGAAAACAACTCCTTTTTTCAATTATCTGAACTATATTATTAATGCGTGATATGCTTGGAATTTTCTGGCTTATTTATAAATGTTGACATTTTTTTGTTTTTCATTTCCGTTAAAGCAACAACTTTATCTCCAAAAAGTGTTTTAATTTACCAAAGTTTTGATTTAAGAGAAGAAATGAATGAATTTCTTCCAATTCCTTAAATGAAATTAATCAATTGATTGTTTCTTCCAACGTTTTGTCCATCAAAGATAGAACTTTCTATGCAATGTAATTATCAATACTAAATAATTAAATATAAATATATATTTAAAACAAAAACAAAATTGGCCACCTCTATGTTTTGATTTCCTTTTTGTCAGGATATTCGAGTTTAAATTCTATTGGACTTCCGTGAGAAAATTGTTACAAAAGAATATAGAAATAAAAAATTTAAAAATCGCTTGAGAATTAATGGCCGCTATTACGGACGAATATAAGAATGGGCATTAGGAATCGATTTAAAACCTCGATAGGACAATGCCAGGTTGAGTGGGGGCAGTAATATACGCAAGAGTAAGCAGGATAATTATAATATTAAAATATATTACCAGTTTAATAAGTTGTTTGTTCAAGAAATGAAAACCTAAAAAATAATAACTGCAGAACTTTTTGTAATTTCTCTGTTTTTTCTTGGTAAAATATTCTAAAAATGGAGATTTATCATATGCTCTTGAAAGGTTTAATGATCTTAACATTTTCTTTTTAATTATTAAAAATTCAAATATATGAAATATGATTCCATGTGAATTTTGTTGAAAAAATACTCCTTGAATTAAGAAATGAGACATAGCTGTAATGATAACATGTTTGTGATAAAGCAGCCATATACTTTGGTTCCTATATCATCTGGAACAATATGTGGTATCAGATAACCGATCATAATGAATTAGGAAGAAACAGTATTCACAAAGATGACCCAAGTGCTGTCCTATGCAGACGACGTCATCATCATCGGTAGATCCCTGCAGAGCATTAGGACTGCTTTCGAAGCGATGGTCGCGAAGCAAAAAGGATGGGCCTGCATATTAATGGGGAAAAACTAAGATTATGCTGTTGGGTAAGAAGCCTCTGGACCAGAGGCAGAGTCGCCTTGTAATGGGCTCCTATAATTTCGAAGTAATAAGAAGTTTTTCTTACCTTGGCTATATTATCAATGAGAACCAGGATGAAGAACAAGAAGAAATAAAAAGCAGAATTTCTGCTGGAAATAGAGCCTATTTCTCCATTGTAAGGCTAATCAAAAGCAAACTTGTTAGCCGTACCACCAAGTTTACCCTGTACAAAACGTTGATAAGGCCAGTCCACAAACGGTGGAGAAACTTGGACCCTGAGAATTCACTTGCTAGGCAGGTTTGAAAGAGAAGAGAAGAATTCTGAAGAGAATCTTAGGGCCCTCATGCGAAAATGGTAATTGGTGAAAGAGGAAAAATGGTGAACTTTTTGGGCTCTATAAGGAATGTAGCATCTTCTCGTATATAAGGATACAAAGGCTTAAATGGCTTGGCCATGTTATGAGGATGAGCGAGAAAAGTGTGGCTCATAAACTGTACAGTGACGTTCCGGATGGTTTGCGGCAATGGGGTAGGCCGAAGGGCCGATGGAGGGTTGCTGTGAGGCGGGATCTGCGACAACTGAGGATCCCAGTTACCCTTGCAGAAAGATAGAGAAAGAAAGCGCAGCTGTTGTGCCAGTAAAAGAAAAAGAAGATAACCGATCATATAGAGAAAGGGAATTTTTTTCCAAAATAAATTAACGAAATAAGGTTAAGAAAGAAACAAAGAAAGTCGATAACTCCACGCTTGTATAAATGGTGAAACCTACATACGAGATTGAAGATGATGAGTCAGAAATTGAGAATCATGAAGAGTCAAACCAGAAAACAGAAATTAATGTATAAATTCAAAATTCCACGACAGTCTATTCTAAAAGTATCTTTGATCGGATAATAACCTGATATGTACTTCATTTTCAGAATGTTAGTTTACCAAGCAATTCTCAATACGAAAGAAATTACAGAATACACACCAAAAAAAAAAACTTTTACATCAGAAAATGTTTAGCTTGATTAAAATACCAATGGAACCAAAAACCTCAATCAGTCGCCCCAACTATTACAAAATACATTCGCAAACCTTGGGCTGAATTTACTCTTTGGCAATCACAGTTAAAACAATAACTAGAATCTCAGTTGGACAAAATATGGAAATCTTTTGCGCACAACTGGTGCAAGTGAACTGGTGTTCATACGGTTATGACTTGGACATATCAGTCTTTTACATTGGTGGCAATTCATTTTTTTATAGAATGCCTGAATAGAATCCGGAACTTTACAAAAAATAATATTCATAAGGCGCAACGATGGCGATGAAGTGAAAACATGATAAGGCACATTTTTGTTATAAAGACATATACCCTAACATACACTTATAGTATTGAAATACAATTCATAGTAAATATTACGTACCTAATGAAGCTCAGCCTCTTCAAGCCTACGTTTCCCTAGTTCATCTAATTTTTTCCCTCGAGGAAAAAAACATTTTTATGGATTAAATACATTTGGCGAACTTGAGAAAAATCCTCACAACTTGAATATTTTTATAGCATCCTCAGCCGCGCGTGAGATAATGTCTCACGAGAAGGGTATATTGAACACATGTAAAATATGTAATTATGAAAAATAAAATTGTTATATCAAACTTTTAATGACAAAATATTTCGAAAATAAAATGTATTAAAATGTTTACTACCTCCTTCAACTGAACGAACTGTGTAAATACTGAATGCGCACATGTGCATTAAAAACAGTTCAGAGAAAAAATTAAAACTATAATTGTAATGGAACTAACGCTTGGCTCAATGAAAACCCGCACTTACCCAACAAAGAGCCCTATTGTCCAGCGTTATATAGGAAGTTATCTGGTCGCTGTAGAGAACACAGAGAATTTGTTTGTTTTTTTTGGATCGATTAATCATGCCATGGAGGTCCAGCAATCTTTACAGGCTACCTAGTTCTACTTAGAAATTCAGAACAATGTGTACAATAATCTTTTTTATTTTCGAAAATATCATGGAAACTACTGCTCCTGAGAAGATCAAAGTTAGAAGACATTTTACAGAACATATATAAGAAGATGGTAAGGGTTGATTGAATATCCAATCCTGACCATCTTCTTATATATAAATTTTTACGGTCAACTATATATACATATACATTTCACAGAACATTCAACTAGCTTCCATTTTAATAATATAATATAATGCATGTAATCATTATTATTGTACTATATTTATGTAAATCATAACTTCTTATAATTACATATGAAAAAAAAACTCAAATAATTTAATTAAATGATAGAGATTGGATCTCTAAAAGCTTATATAATTTATTGAGGGGGATATTTCTACGGAAATGTCTGTCTGTTTTAAGGATACATATTGGAAGCCATTCTTCGAAAAAAGGAGTATGCAAAAACAAAACATTAAACATAGTTAAAATTACTAGATTTTGAGAAATTAACTTTAATGTGACTTTTCAATGGTCCTTTAGAAGTAGAGTACTTAACTTGGTAAATCCATTGTATGTTGCAATTGTCGTAATTTAATTGAGAACAATTAATAAGGAAACTGAACATAAGAGACTAGAAGGGTCTAGTAGATGTAATCTATGTGCCGGCGGAAGATGGCTGGAGCTGACTCACCGACCCTACGCAGGGCTTCCCCTCCACTCCACAATAGACACGTCTACATCTGCCTTCTTCTCTCCCTTCCGCTTCATCTTTTAGGGATCTTTTATTTTTTATTTATTTATTAATCCTGCCTGCACTCATGTAAAAAATATTAAATATTAGTTAAAGAATACATAAATATTAACAATCATATTGATAATTTTATTCTTCAATGTTAATGATATGTATATTTTGAGGTTCTTGAGGATCAGTCAATAAAGCAATAATTATGTTGAGGATACGTTTCGCGACTTCATTGTTCCCATAGTTATGTTTTAGTGTTAAATAATAAGCTAAGAAAATTATTTAAAAAAAAAAAAACTATTTTTATTTTAATATCTCTTATCCATCTGTTACTATTACCTTTTTCATTTACTGCTTACAACCTTTAATTGTTCTTATTATATTTTACTTTTCCTTGTATACCCTTGTTATGTTCCACTTATGTTTTTTCTTTTTTCTTTTTTTTTTTACTATGTCAAGTGTTTGTATCTTTTTTAGCCCTGACGAAGCCCTGCAACGTGGGGCGAAAAGTTGGCCCAATAAAAATAGTAGAATTATTTACTATTTGAGTTTTTTTGACCGCACCCGGACCATATTCCATTCATCTATACACACGGTAAATCATCAATAATCTTCCAAAAAAAAAAAAATGTTTTTTTCACTGTAGGGCATAGTATGCAAAACATGCCTCAATATAATTTTTTATTATTGTCTGATCCCCAAGAATCTCAGAAATATAAAAAAAATTATTTATACAAGATATCTGCAACGTAATATTATTTATATACAATATAAATTTTCCTACATGTTTTGTGTACATAAATATACGCCTTTGGGAACACACATTGCAGTTGTATTAAACAATAAAGTTTATCAATAATTAGAAGATAGAGTAATAAAACAGTTTCAGATCGATTATAATATATGGTTATTTTATACTTAATATGTAAAATTTTCAAAAGATTGTAATAACATTTCCCCGAGTTTTTAAATTCATAATTACTATATTTACCCACTTTAGTTATTGTTTATATTTTGAGAAAGGTAAAAATGGATTTCAGTAATTCAAAGTTTTAAAATATTCTATATAATTTTTTTCTATTTATTTTAGTTAATTATACTGTTCATACATTGGTGTAGGTTCAAGTTACCCATATGCACAGACTCATTTAAAAAAAATATTGAGAACATAATGCCAACATGATATTATCGATTAGGAAGACATAATAAATAATGGGACATAATGGGAGGACATAATAAAAACATTGATGCCAACATGATATTATCGATTCGGGAATTAAACTGCAATATACTACTTCTCATTTTCATTTATTGTTTTCATGGAACTTGCATGTATTATTTTTTCATTTACGATCTGAAATTTATACAATGTATTTAAACAAGGATATCTTTCATACAATGCATTTCATGAATTAGTGATTGATTGTTAAAATCAAGTCGTGTTTATAAAATGCAATTACAATAATTTGAAAGTAATTGTAATTACTTTTTCCCAATCCTGAAATTAGCCACTTAAGAGAAAAGTTACAGTAAAAGGATTTTGAATATACAGCTCCATATGGGTCCAAGAGGAGTGAATTGACTGTAAAATTTGTCTTCAACACGCACTACACAGATATGCGCGAACAACAATGTATTTTCAAATTAATTATAAATACAATGGTGTTGCGGTAATTGCAATATCGACAGGAAGATGGGTTGATATTCCGATATAGATCACAACAGGTTTCATCGGGTTTTATCTCACTTATTACTGACTATTAGTCACCTGAATTCAACCATTACAATTAAAATTATTTTTTAAAGCGTTTTGGGGTTTTCCCCAAGATGGTTTTAGAAAAGATATTGGGAATCGAATCGAACCACCAATCCATCTTAACTTTTTTTAAAGGTAATATGATAAAGAGAAAGGTAGTTGACTTTATCTTTACGTTTGTCGTTCTAATAATACTTGAACTGAAGTGTATGATTCTTAGAATCAAATCACATCTATAAATAAACATATAATCATTGTGAAAAGGCATGTATTATATGTACAGCGAGTGCAAAGTCATTAAATAATAATAAATAATAAAGTAAATAGAAAATATCCGGAAAATTAATTTTACTCAGTAAATCATGAATTTAAAAACAATTATTTCCTGAAATTCAAATCGCTTGAAAGTTTTTTTTTTGTTAAAATTCTGAAATTATTTACTTGAGCAATTATTGAACAAACTTTGATATTTTATATGCTAATTTGATTCCCAAAATATTAATAAATTGCAAGTAAAAAGAAATCATAAAATGATATACCAACATTATTCATCTGAAAGAAATGGTACACAAATTTTATTAATTAAAAATATAAAATACAATTTAGATATAGGTATCTATATTTTTTTTCTGCTGATATTCCTGTTGGCATCAGAATAGAATAACACAACGAATTTAGTTCAGTTAGTTTTTAAACTAGTTTTAGACGGTTAAATTTTCAAGCTGTAGAGAAAAAATATTTTCTATAATTTTTCAAATACTTCAAAATTAATACATTGATACTTTATTAAGAATTAGTGCTTAGCGCTTAAAATTTGGGCTTAGATAAACCTAATATTAGGAAGCAGGAACTAGTGCGAAATAAAACGTTTTCAGATTGGATTTCATTGTTAAAATAATGTTTATGAACAGAAGAAAAATGTATACTCAGACCTACATAGTTTTTGTTAAACGAATTTATATGCCTTGTCTAAAAATTTTATTATAACAAAAAATGTATATTTCCAATAACTAAAAGAAATATATTATAGTCAAATACGTTAAGTAAGAGATTAACTGTTAAAATTTAGAAACATTATTTAGTTCATTATGAAAATTGCAGATATACCATGGTGGTTTTTTTAATCAATTTAATTTAATAAATCACATTTTTTTAAATCAATTGTCGATTTTCAGTCATTTAATTTATATATATCCATTTACTGTCTTTAAAAAACCAGTTTAATTTCTAAGAGTTTTAAATTTCTTTTTGGTTTACTAAGAAGTTCCTTATGGCTCTGCTTGCTGAGGTTATTGCCCCTGCTAACGGGAACCAATTGATGAGGAAATGAAATAATTATTATATAGTAGGGTAACATCATTCGCTAAATATAACGAAAGAGTTTAATATGATTTAATTTGTTCAATTTAATTATATAATACTTTAATCATTTCTGATTGAATAATATCCCAAAGGATATTAGTGACATTGAAGGAAAAATATTCCAAATAGCAGCAAAGGGTTCAGAAAATAAAAGAAGTCACAAAAATTAAAAGAATCACAATATTGTTTCTTTGTTTAGATTAAAAAATATATTTAAATAAAGCTCATGTACGAAACTGTGTACAACATTCAATGTAATTGAAACTATAAACGTTTTTAATTGGAGGAAGGAGATAGTTGCCGCTCCAGAAGCACCAAGTAAAATCTTCTCAATTACAAGCCATTTACACACATAAAATAAATCACAATATTGTAATGAGTAAATAAATAAAATAAAGTAATCTGGATTTATTACTACAAATAATAAATATTGAGAGTAATAGTAATAACAATACGGGCAGGAAAAGGCCAAGTTTTGAGAAACAAAGTCTTCAATTGTAAGTTATTGTTCAACATATACATTAATAATTTATATTATTAGTTTCTTTAACATGTTGTTAAGTATTGTAATAACAAATTTATTTTAAGGTGTGTTTTAGGACCATAATTGAGATACACCGCTTTCCTTACCAATTGATATAAATTTATGGAGATATTATGAGAAAACGATGTATTTTTGCAATAAACCACTTTTTATTGAAAGATGTTACGTATTATAAAATATAAAGTACCTATGTATAAATTTTTTCAATTGTTCTATACAGGAAAATTATTAATGAGCTGTCAGTAAAGTTATAAAATAAGTTGAATAGGCAGATAGTTATAAAAATGGCCCATTAATGTCAGTGCTGAATAGGCAATATTTGTTTTTTTCTTATTTTTATGTTTTTATGAAAACCGAATGTAGAGTACTCAATGGACGACTTTGTCACCCGATTTCAAAACCCTTCCATTCCGGACTCCTAATTCTAGTTAACTGTTCAACCAAAAAATTAAGATCCTTAATAGTCAATTAAGGATGGAAAGCTCAAAATTTATTATTTAGTCATTAAGGCACACAAAAACATGTATTTTTCAATTTGAATATAATTACGAATGAGAGTTAAATAGAATTTACCAAACCAAACAGTAATGTGTTAAGGAAACCAATTTTTGTACGATCCCCTAGGACGTGTTTGGCCACCGGTCTTGAAATTTCATCTCCATTATGTTGATATCATGGTTGAATCACCTCTTGTTCTCCTTCAAATTCTACTAAATTGCCAGGAAATCTTATTCGGATAGCTTTATTAGTTACAGCCTATTAGTTAAAAGTTTTTTAAATTTATAAAACATTTTGGTGACTATTTCAGAATATTTTGTTGCTATATAGTCCACCAATAAATTGTTTACGACTAATTAAACACTTCTCGATGCTTCCAATACATTTAGAGTCACAGAATGTGTAAGATCATTGTCGTTTATGGGATTACGGATTTGTGGTTCATCAAACGGCTTTCAATTTTTCCACACTGAGACCAAGGGACTTGATAGATTTGAAACATTCGTCATTCTTTTCTAAATCTTTCGAAAATTCCAGTTAATATTGGTATAGGCAAATCTGAACTGTGAAATCTGAACATCAAGGTGACTGGTTGTGTTTTGCGTCCTCTTTGGTCCAGTAACGAAGTATCTCCATAAAGGTTTTACAAACTTAGAGACTAGGCCGTGAATGGCCGAAGGTTGAGCCACAAACTTAGCATTCTCGTATAACAAGAGGTGCCGTTTCGGATCTGGGTACATTGTCTTTTTGAATTCAATGGTGGACCCCGGAATAAATCTTGACTTTCCTACGCTTACTAGAACAGGTTGGTAACTATAGGATAACCCGTTTTTCCTACCCTAAGTTGGAGAACATAGGGACACCACTAGTAAAAACACTTTAAGTAGCTGGAATGATAATCCTGTTGTCCATATTGGTTTCTAAGATTTTCGATAAGCTTAATTTGACTAAGTAATTGATATTTCCTCGTGGTTTTTCTAAACATAATTTTTCATAAACAAGGTAGAAACGGGGTTGGAGTGGTTAGTACAAATTTTAAGCGCATTACTTTTGTTTTTTTTCTGGAAAATAGTAAGTAGAAAAATAACGATTTTTTTTGCATCTGCGACTAAGTGTGTTAACAAAGAATGTGCTTTAAGGTTATTATACCTGAATAACATGACCAGAGATAACCAAAATTGTGGCAGCTAACACAATCGGAGTTGTTGAGCTCTCTAAGCTCCTACTCTCCTTTGACAATTTAATTTTTTTTTCTGCAAGAATTGACTAGCGTGTCCTTCTTTCTCACACCGCTTCCGTTTCATCTCGCGTCATGAAATCAATTTACTCTCTGTAATCTTTTTTTCTTGAGTTGTAGCGTTTTTTTTTTGTTTTTTTTTGTGAAATGCTGAAGTTTCACTTCAAAAATATTATCGTTTTAGATAGAACCTGATGTAAAAAATAATAATAAAACCAGAGAAATTAGCAAATTTCAACAAAATAAGTACACGTCGTTTACCGGTATACAATATTGTATTTAAATTTCAATAGACAAAAAGAGTATTTTCATTTCCTTTTTCTTTTTATCAAAGCGCCATTCATGAAATACTTCCTTTGATGGACTTATTAAATATTAGATAAATTAAAATCATCATTATCAATATCAGAACGTGGTATAGATCTTTATATTTTCTTGAACACAGTAATTAAATCATTATATAATAATAAAACCGATAAAAGATAAGTGTATCTGGACAAAAACGCCCATACATCCTCCCTTGAAAGTAAAGCGTGAGGCCGCCAGGGGCAGCACTGTCGCTCCAATAGCTGACACAAGTCCCAAGCCCCTCCAGCGACCAGTCTTTCTCTGATCTTATTAGTGTTCAGTTCGTCCCCGTTTGAAATCATCTGCAGGTGAGTCAGTGTGGAGCTTTCTCCATTTTTATCGTTTGCAGTGCCGTTTCTCTTCCTGTCCCTTGTCGCATTTAATGTCTGATTTTTTTAACTCGTCTGAAAGCTGTTGCTTAGGCCCTCTAGCTATCGGTGTTCTGCCCACACTTGCCGGCTTTCCAGTGACCCAAGCACAGTGAAAGATTAATTAACAGTTGAGAGCGTTTATTCTCTCATTAGAGTTATATTTATTCCACCCGTAATTTATTTTTATATGTATTCAAAGTTTGTGTTTTATTATAAGTAAATTTGTGTTATCTTAAATTTTCACCACGAAGTGTTCTGTGTTGCTGGTTTAATACTAGCTGTTTTTTAAAATTTTAAATTAAACTTTGAATAATTAAGTGTTGCAAATAATTATTTTTATTTTAACCTTGATTTATCGTTTAAAATCAATAAGGTATTATTTGATTTTTGGTTAATTTGTTTCCCGTAATGTTCCTGTATTCTAATTGAAAAGTAGTTTTATATGTTGAAACGTCTTGGATTTAATCCGTTTTCATAATTAGTTAAAAACGCTTATTTTTATATAGGTAAAAAAATATTGCTAAAACCAATTCCTATGTAATGTAATAAGTTCAATAACAATTTCAATATTGGCCTTTGGTAAGTAAAGAAACACCCTTTGTATGACTGATAGTGAATTCAGACTGGGTGATATTCCAACAATGGAACGCAATACAAGGGTGGTCGTTAATTAATAAATGAAATTCTCCACTCCAAGTCGTTCTTTGTTAGTCCTATCTCCTTGTGTTCCATGCCCTCAGCAATTAAGTTGTCTTTTTTAAATGTTCAATACGGATTCTTTAGGTTTTTGTGATTACTGGTACAATAGTAGGATTGTGTTCTATTGTTATTATGGGTATTTGATGGTAAGTTTACATTTTTTTATTCTCTCTCTGTCTCTCTCTCTCTCTCTCTCCCTATATATATATATATATATATATATATATATATATATAATAAAATAGTAAAACTATTAATTTCTTTCCTTCTTAAAGTAACCCTTGCACTTCACTTCGACATTTATTTGTCTTCTATTTTCTAATATTGAATGCTAAAAACTATTACAATGTACAACATACAATAGTTTTAGACATCGATTTCAGATCCTGGTGGGATGCTGGGTTCGGTGACTCATCTCTGTAGCCAGTATCGATTTGTTTCTGTCACTTTCTAGTGGGTTTGGAATGTTAGTCCATCTGCTTAATATATACTTCACTATTTGCTTTATTCAATTCTATGATTATATGAAATTATAAATTTCAAGTTTTGTAACAATCGAACTTTTGATGGCAAGTGTTTGTTCTTCCTACGCACATTCCGTACTGTTCTTTCTTATTACTATTCATTGATTCATATTTATTATCATTGGAGCATTGAAGAATGTATTATCAATGTATATATACGCACACAAATATATACAATATTTATTTTAATACATATGAATTGATAATACATTATTTAATCCTCAAATCATTATAAATAATTAATATCATAATA